>NC_143555.1:34452187-34753750 GCF_054136105.1 Typopeltis vanoorti
GAGCCACATTCCTGATCAGAGCCAAAAAGAATCCTGATTTTAGAATCGGGATTCTTTTTGGATCCTGAAATTTATAACAAGATGCATTAGAATGCATCTTATTATGAAAGATGCATTCTAATATGCACCTTTCATAACAAGAGCAGCCAACAGTAAAGTAGTCTGGGACAAAATCTGTTAAATGAAAGGCAGATACACTACTTACTAGCTCTCTGATGTGGAGAGTGGAATGCATTGCTTGAGGAGATTGTGAATGTATACACATTGAATCAGTTTAAGGCATGGCTGGATGAGTTTTGTGTGTGATTGCATGTACCTCCCTTGATACATCTCTGACTCAGTGGAGATCAGATGTTAATAATAATAATATCAGCAGCATCCTCTATTCTTCCCCCCCCCACACACACACACCAGGTTCATTATTGAAAAATGCAAGGCTGAAAAACAAATTCTGTTTTTTCATATGGTACTGAAGAATATAACAGGCCATTCACAAAACAAGAGATGAAATCAATAAAATCTCGGCCAACCAGGCTGCCAGTCTGGTTGGCTGAGTGGTTAGCATATTTGCTCTCCAGGCAAAAGGCTGTGGGTTCAAATCTTGCCATGGGTAAGGATGTTTGTGATTGTCTGTGAAAATAGTGGTGATGGTCGGCTGTAGATGGTGTTTATGTAGATGATGAAGATAGTTGCAGTTAGTGGAGTGGTGGAGACGGAGAGCTGGAGAGCAGGTGCCCTCCCTCGATGAGTCCTTGACCTGGAGGTGTTATGTAATAATAATAAATCTGCCTTGTGTAGTCTCCCAACTGCTGTTGGACCAGACAACATCCACTATGAAATGGTTAAACATTTTTCAGCATCATCTATGGATGAACTGTTGCACCTTTACAATAGAATTTTCCGTGAGAGCATATTTATGGAAACCAGGCAAAAGCAATTATTATTGCCTTTCCCAAACCAGGAATGGATCCAAGCTCATCCATAAACTATTGATGAATTGCTGTGATGACCAGCTGCTTGTATATGATTCTGGAAAAATTGGTTAACTCTTATCTTCTAACGTTTCTGGAGAAAAACAACTTTTTTTTCCAGAACACAGTCTGGCTTCTGTAAATATCATTCAACAACTGATTATCTAGTCTGGCTGGAATCATGCATTAGAGATGCCTTCCTAAAACACGAACCCTCAGTATAAGTTTTCCATGATATAGAAAAGGCATATAGCATTGCTTAGACATTTGAAATACCAAAATACCTACACAATTTTGGTATCAGGAGTAATGTCCTCTTTTTATGTAGAATTTTCTAACTGAATCTTCCAAGTCTGAGTGGAAACTGCTCTCTCTCTCTCTACCAGATATTGAGGTGGAGGAAGTCTCATAAGGTTCAGTTTTAAGTGTCACACTCTGTGCAATCAAGGTTAACTTAATAACCAAATAACTTCTTTTGACTATAAATAATGGCCTCTATGTGAATGGCTTTATCATCTCTTCTGTCATTCATGTAATATGCGGTCAAAGAAAGACAGCTGCAGCCAACTATTGACTGTCTTTCAAAATGGGTTCTCAGAAATTAGTTCAGATTTTTAGCAGGACTGTTTGTGTGCACTTTTCCCACAGACATGGTCTTTGTTTTGACACAGAATTAGAACTAGGACAAACAGTAATGCTACTTGCACCAGAAGTCATGTTCTTTTATTTGTCATATTTGTCAAAAAGTTCAGTTTCCTCTCTCACATATGGGAGTGCTAGAGTTGCTGAAGAACGTGGTGGTAGATTTAAGCTTTGCTAAAAAAATGTGTCTTTTAAACGGTGTATAGCATGACTTCTGTTGCAAATTGAGCTACATTTTTTTCAATAATGCAAGTGGTGGTGCTTTTGTAGTTTAGTTGTTGTTTACAACAACTAAACTATTTTTAACGTATATATATAACGTAATTTAAAGTATTAACTATATTTAACTATACTAAATAACTAAATACGAAAACTACATAGATGTGTAGTTTTCGTATTTGTTATGAACTTCAAATGAATTTCTTTTGGCGTTAAATCTTCTTTTATAAAGAATTTTATAACCACACGATAGTCAATTTTATTCATTTCAAGGGATACAGACAACCCTTTTGCTTCAGACAGCTCTATGAAACAAACTACTTGATAGAATGACTTGCAATTTCACATGGTTGATGCTTATGACAGATGTACCAACTTAGGAAAAAATATCTTGCCAGTAGTGTTGCTTTCTATGGTCAAGGCTGAGAACTTTTCAGACCATCCTCGTAATGAATAGTATAATAGCCAGAATATGTCAGAAGAGAGGATTGGAATAAATGGATGCTTGAAGGTCATTTGAGGACAGAAAGGAGCTGAATGCAAGAGACCACTTGCATTTGAATGAGGAAGGATGTAGACATCTGGAGAGATTGCTGTTTTCTGAATGAGACAGTGCCTCAATGCAGGGAAACTAGAATTCCCAGGGTGGGTGGCCTCTTGTGGGAAGGTGGACGATATCAGGTAACAATGAGTCCAATGGAGTGTGGAGGAGATAATGATAGGTATAGAAGTAGTGACATTTTTATGCTTTATACTAATGCTAGGAGTATCCGGAATAAAGGAGACTAATTGGTGGCGTTGATTGCATCAGCCTGGCCAAAGATTATTGGGATCTTTGAAACATGGTTAATGGAAGATGATATAATGACAGAAATAGAAGTAGCAGGGTGCAGCATTTTTCAGCAGGATAGCAAGGGAAAATGTGGTAGTGGTGGACTATTGCCTATGATAAGTGATGACTTATGTCCTCTAAGAATGGAGACATTGCAAGACACTGACACTAATGGTTTTGAAAACATATGGTGTGAGGTACAGGTGGGCAAGACAGGATATTTTGTGGGATGTTACTACAAGCCAAGGAGCACAGAGTGTGGGGAATAGGAGATGTTTAGGCATTTGAGCTTGGCAAGTGCAAGAAGAATGATTGTTATAGGAGATTTTAACTACAGCAGTATATAAGTTGGGAAGAGGAAAATGCATATAATAATAAGGGAATGGAATTTCTGGAATTCTTGAGGGACAGCTGTCTTAGGGAACAAGAGGTTTGAGAGTTTTGGATTTGGTCATAGCATCAGAAGAGCTGATAATAACTGAGATGGCACCCCCCCCCCCCCCCCCGTTTAAGAGTGACCATGTGGTTTTGACTTGGAAGATGAATAGACATGTAGGAGTATCAAAGAGACGGGAACATATGTGGAATTATAAGGCAGGTGATTATAATAGTCTTAGATATCAACTTGGGGCAGTTCCATGGAAGGCAGACTTGGAAGGCCGGGATATCATTAGCACATGGGAAATTGTGAAGGAATATTTGTTGGCAATAGTAAGCTGCGTTCCACGAGTGAAGAGGAGGACAATTTGGTGTAAAGTGGATGACAACAATATCAAACAGGAACTGCAGGTGAAAAAGGTTATAAAAGGAAGAGATATAAGGATACAGGGAAGAGCAGATGCATGAAGAATATAAGACTCAGGGCAAGAGAGTGACTAATATGGTAAGGAAGGTGAAACTGGAATGTGAGAAGAGACTGGTACTAAAATCCAAACATAATCCTGGTGAAATTTTTAGCTATATGGCCATTAGGATGAGAAATGATTGTGGAAGAATAATATTGTGGTATAAAAATGTTAATAGAGTGACTGATTCAGAAGACATAGTGGAGTTGTTCAGTAAACACTTCATTGGAGTATTTCATTCTGGAGAAGTAGGTTTTAATTCTAGAGGGATAGGGTGGGTACGAGGTTTAGTTCTGCAAAAGGAGAGTGTGTTCCAAATACTGAGTACCCTGGATGTCAGTAAATCTGTGGGGCTGGATGGTATTTCACCAAGGGTTTTGAGAGAATGTGCTAAAGAACTGACAGCTCCATTGATCTGACTTTTCAATAAAGGTCTGGCTATGGAAAAGGAATGGAAGGGAGGTAAGATAGTGCCATTGCATAATGGAGGTAGCAGACTGGAAGTGTTTAATTATAGGCCTGTTTGTGTGTCATCAGTAGTTGTAAAGATCTTGGAGATATTAGTGAGGGACAACATACAGCGTTGGGCAGATGAAGGTAAGGTTATCTGTGAGAGTCAACATGTATTTGTTAAGGAGTGCTCTTGCTTTAGTAACGTGATTGCCTTTTATAATAAACTGATGAGCAGTTGATGAGGAAAAGGCATATGCTGCCATTTTCTTGGATGTAGTGAAGGCATTTGACTGGGTCCCACATGATAAGCTGATATTTAAGTTGTAGCACATGGATTTAGATGTTGGGTTAGTTAGCTGGATTCGGGATTGGCTGTCTCAGAGGTATATGGTGGGGCAGTATCAAGGACGCAGAAGGTTACAAGTGGAGTCCTGCAGCGGTTCAGCACTTGGACCTGTATTGTTTAACCTTTATGTCAATGACATTGTCAATAGATTGCAGGGGGGGGGGATATTCAGTTGTTTGCAGATGATGTGAAACTGGGAAGAGTTATTAGTAATAGTGCAGATGTGGTAGCCTTGCAATAGGATTTGAATAAGACAAATGGGCAAATGAATGGGAGTGTTGTTTTAATGCAGCAAAATGTAAAGTCAAAGTTCGGGATATATTGATGGGAGGCTGCATACTGTACTGGAGGAAGTATGGGAGACGAGATCTGGGGTTGATGATTGGTAGAAAACTGAAATTCAGGGAACATATTGCAAAGGTGGTGAAGGTAACCCAGAGGATTTCTGTAATACTGAGAAGGATACTTTCCTACAGAGATAAAAGAGCTATCATTCCATTCTATAAGACCCTGATCAAATCACACTTAAGACTGTTGTTCTGAAATTTAGTCCCCAGGATTTGAGGGGTATCAATTAACTGTGGAAAGGGTTCAGAGGTAGATAACAAAGATGGTTTGAGGACTGTACAATGTTAGTTATGAAGATCTGCTGAGGGAATGTAGACTGCAGAGTTTGGTAGATAGAAGAAGCAGAGGTGATATGATTGAGACTTTTTGAACTGTCAAGAGGTAGTTACAGGATTGACACTGGGAAGTTCTTTTGAACAACTGGTTGGAGCGATGACTAGGGGCTATCCCTGGAAGTTGCAAAAGGAAACTGTGAGCAAGAGGGTGATGAGTGGTATCTGTGCATGAAGGTGGCTGAACTGTGCAATGCATTGCCTGATAGAGTGGTGAGAACAAGAACGGTCAATGAGTTCAAGGAGTGGTATGATAGACTTTGTGTTTCCTAGGAAGGATCTCCCATGATGAGTCGTTTGACTCCATGGAGGCCTAAGTAATAATAAGATATGCCAGTTATGAAACAAGTGCCATAATACGATGAATATCCTTCCGACCTTATCTTCCACCTCTTGGGATGCACACAGGTGTTTCTTTGCTCTATGTGTATTGCACACATACATGATCAAAACTTGGTTATGGGTTCCAAGTCTGCTCCTGCCAGAGAGTCCTCTATGATGACTAGATCCTCTTTACCCTCAAGCCATAAGAATTGCAACCGGAGAAGTTTGAACTTCACCCATCGCAAGTTTGTATGTCAAGGCAAATGAACTACCTTTGTCACTTTATCATTAACAGCTGTCTCTATTATATGCTACAAAAATAAAATCACTGCCAGACCCATCCCATTTGCCCAACTATTTTTTGTACATGGTGGGAAAATCATTACAATAGCCAGTGGCTTATGACCCTTTGGTTTATGAATATAAACTCTTTTACAAGTTTTAGATATTAGGGGCAAACAACATAGCTCAGACACCAATGATTAGACTTCCACTGTGGTAGACATATGCACCACCATGTAGTTTTTCCTTTTGCAGACTACCCAAAATTTCTACACTTCCTGTTGTTTACCAGCAAATCTTTCAATCCCAGAATTGAATACTCTGATTTTTTTACACAGATGGTTCAAAATTAAAGGCATTATTGAAAGTGTTGAGAATGTGGTTAGGGCATTGTCATTTGAACAGATAAGTTTAGCCCTGCTGTGTAGTGTCTTAATGACTCCATACTGTTGTGAGGAGGGGTGGTGGGATTGTTGGTGAATGTATCTGCTTGCATGGGTGGGTTTTCTATAAACTGAGAAAACCAAAGTTCCATCAGGCTGGCAGGTGACTAGTGTGTCTAAGAAAGGAAGGTAGTCGATTTTTTCTTCTTCCAGGGTGAACTTGATTCTGGGGTGTTGGTTGTTTAAGTGTGTTAGGAAGGAGAGGAGTGCATCGGAGCCATATGGTTGGTTTTTGTGGGGCAGAGTTTAAGGCTTTCTCTTCAAACGTCTCCATATAAAAGTTGGCTAAGGGTGGGGAGAGTGGAGAATCCATGGCTGTCCCCTCTATTTGTTTGTAGAATTTTCCTTGCCAAACGAAATAGCCTTAGTTCATTGTGAACTGAAATAGGGCTGTGATATCAGGAGGAAATTTAGCTTGGATTAGCTCTAAGGATTCTTTGAGTGGAACATTTGTGAATAGGGAAGAGACATCAAAACTGACCATTATGTCAGTGTGTTTGAGTGTAAGGTTTTCTATGCTGGCTTTGAAGTGGGCTGAGTTTTTTTTATGTGTGAAAGTGTGTTGCCAGTATAGTTGTAAGGGCTTTGGCCAAATGTTTAGCTAGTTTGTATGTGGGGGAATCAATGCCATCCACTATGGGACGTAATGGCACATTTTCTTTATGTATTTTTGGGAGTCCATATATATACGGGGGGGGGTATGGAGTTAAACGGTTTTAATTTGTTAGTGACTTGTACAGGCCAAGAAGTGACCTTCTTAAGGAGCCTGTGGAGTTTTCTAATTTGTGAGTTGGTGGGATTGTACTCGATAGGGAGGTAAGTAATGTGTAATTTACACTTACCTGTGTAATCCTTTTGGTTAAGCAATACTGTAACATTCCCTTTATCTGCTTTGGTGATTATTATTTCCTTGTTTTTCTTTAATTCTTGCAGAGATTTAATTTCCTTATTGGGCATGTTGGTTTTTGGTGGTTTTGCTTTGGTCAGAACAAAAGCAACATCCAGTCTAATATAGTTGGCGACGTGGTTTGGAAGGTGTCGAATCCTGTGTTCAATTTGTATCATAATGTCTTCAGCAGATATTCTTCTGGGCACAATAACGAAGTTGTGGCCACGTGAGAAAGCATCGGTCGCTTCAAGTTTCAAACTAATTGATGGAAGGTTGACTACCATGTCAGTAGGAAGTTGTGGTTTGGAGTTAGAGTTCTTTTTTAAATTCCAAATTTTTTGATGTGTCATTCCTGTACTTTTTTAAATTCTTTGTCCGCAGCAGTGCAGGAGATGTCATATAAAATAGACCAAATCTCGTGGTTTAAGGTGCTGGAAAGCTCATCTTCGAGTGCCTGGATAGCTGAGTTAGCGCCACACAGGTAATGGAGTTGTAAACACAGGTAAAATGAAGTTGAAGCTATGAAGACAACTGAATCGTCTCGCTTTCCTAAAACGCTGCTGGGATAACCAGATAATCCCAAACTGTGTCAAATTCAAGCACCGTTTCGCTTCCCAAAAGGCTCTCCATATTTATAACCGTGCCAGCCAAGCTTTGCTCAAAGAACAAATCTCCACTACTTGCCGTTACCTGTGTGATGCTAACTCATCTATCCAGGCACTCGAAGATAAGCTTTCCAGCACCTTAAACCACAAGATTTGATCTACAGGGTGTTCGGGATAAATTTGACAGTTTCGTAAGGAAAAAGAAAATCTTCTTTGTATCTATTAAATTTAATGAATTGACAAAAAAACATTACAGGCAGAGTTAATTACAATACTATCAACAAGATTTACTCAAAATAACCACCATTAGCATCGATCACAGCTTCAATTCTGCTTCGGAACCTCGAACAAGCTGATGCTACAGTCTCCCTGGGAAGGGCCGCAAAAACTGTTTTAATTTTATCCATTAACTGGGCTTTTGTATTACTGGAAGTGCGATTGGTGTCTTTTTCAACTGCGCCCCATACAAAATAATCCATGGGGTTAAGGTCTGGGGAGTTTGGAGGCCAAACATTTGGACTGGTGAAGTCGTAGAAATTTTCAGACAACCATTTTTGACTTTTCCCAGAGGTGTGGCAAGGGGCCGAATCCTGCTGCCATACATACGGCCTACCATTGGCTACCCTTGTTATCCAGGGCTTGACTACAGTTAGCAACTCCACGAACAAAGCCCGAATTCCAATGCCAGGGTTCTTCAACACCTGTTCCTGCAGATTTGCGAGAAATTCTGCTGTACGAACGCAATCAGATCGTCTGCTAGGGATCTTTCTTCTTGCTACATCCTCGTAGTCACCATTGCAAGTCTCTAGTTCATGCCTGATTATTTTTACTGTATTCAGGGAGCATTGGGCAGCAGTCGTAATATCCTTATTTTGATGGCGGGCACGAATCATCATGATACAAGTTATTCTCTTCCATGATTCAGGTGGGTTCCAGCTATCCATCCTTTCTGACATCTTGTATATGAATGAAGAAGGGTCCAAACTTTTAAATGAAGAGAAGTGTGTGTTAATACATGTAACTTACGGAAAAATATAATTAATTATAAATATGTCAAATTTATCCCGAACACCCTGTATATATATATAGTTATATATATATTATATATTAGTCAGTTAGTTATTAGTATATTAGTATTATACACACTAAGAAAAGTGATCAGAACTTTATCCACCTTTACCAAGAGTTGCCTCGACTGGCACTACCAAGAGTTGTCTTGGACTTGCACTACTTGCAGGCGCAAACTTGACTTTCTTGTCCGTTTGCTTACTTGGGAAATAGCTTTATATAAAATTACCAAGTTTATATAAAATTATTTGGTATCTTGAATACATAATATACCCAAGTTAAAAAACGTTATATATATATATATAGTTCTGTAGTACGCAAGTTTACATTACTGAAATACATGAACTTAATTAAGAAAGGAATATTAGCTATATTTTTTTTTTACATAGAGAAAGCAAAGCATTCACTATGAAATTTCTTCATGTACCATGATGCACGGATGTCAAAAATAGACTGGACATATAATAAATGCTTGTAATCTTTTTTTTTTACCACTTTTTTTTAAAAAATTAAAATAAACATCGATATTTCTTAGGCAACCAAAACGAAACGAGAGAGAGTGTTTGCTATGAAATAGTAAATTGACGGAAAGAAGAATAAACATCAATATCGCCCTACCTAAGTAAACTCAAAGAGACCACATATATAAATCAGAATTACATTAGTTGGGATGTCCTTCTAAATATAAAAAATGAATTCATTTACGGCGCCATACCATTTTTGCAGAAAATGTTGTGATATTTTCAGCTATTTTGCCTAGTTAAAGTTATGTTTGCAGCTTAGCATCATTCTACATGTCTAGAAAGAGTGATATCTAGTGTTAAGGGAAAAAACAATAAATTGAGTATTTCGACTGACTGCACAGGAGCCCTAAACTATCACGAGAAAGTGCAGTTTCTGTGGACATCTGACCTACGGTTCAAATCTTTGAACGATAGTTGTTTCAGATGTCGAATAAACTGTAGATTACTAAGTGTGTGTGTGTGTGTGTGTGTGTGGTGTTTTCGTTTTCTTCCCAACAGTAACCCTACCAGGAGGTTATTTATTGTTTATCGTATGGCAATCTACATAAAGTTATAAAATTACATTTACAAAAATGGGTACAGATATGTAAAAAGTAAAATAAAAAAAAGTATAAATGATAAATAATTACAGTAAAACAGGCAGTTACACATTTGACGGACAAAGCACTTATAAGTTAAGATCATGTTCTCTGACCCAGTCTATAGAAGGCGGTGTCGCCTCTAGGAAGTCACTCCTTTGACCCGTATATGCGCGAATACTGCACTCAATGCAAATATGATGGATCGATTGGTTCGGGTGTCCACAGTCACACTCCGGTGAGGGAATTTTCCTCCACTTGTACAGAAAGCTTGCACATCTTCTATTGTGTATGAATCCTGTTCAGTGTTATCCATGTCTTTCCAATTCCACACCCAGGATACAGGGGCACGCCGACCATATGTGCAATGTGTGCAATGCACACAGGCACCAGGATAGTAAAGGCGCCAAAGAGGAGGAAATACTTTAAAAAAAACGTTTTTTTAAAGTGATTTTTTTATTGGAGGGGAGGATAGGGGCGCCAACTAAAGTTTTGCACACAGGCGCCAGAACTACTGGCGCACCCCTGCCGGGATGTTGAGGCAGCAACTATCAAACTAAATTTTGAGTTGGGCATTAGTATTTATGCTCCACACTCGTTTCCATTAATTTTTGGTATTTTAATTAATCATTCTCAGATGTTTATCTTCACGAAGAGGGGGCTTTCTTGATTTCAATCTGTTAAGCTATAGTTCTGATATGTCATTATGTATAGGCAATACAGTATTTCTGAGTACTTCGTCATATTCTTGTGACAGAGCATCACTTCTTAGATTTGATGGTATTATTTTGCTTAGCATTGTAAGCCAATAAATAAGAGTTGTTTTAATGGTTCCAGATATAAGTCGCATGGTGCTGTTAAGCTGACCGTCAATTATCAATGGTAGTATAGCTCCTGTATATATTGTTTTCAGGGCTCATCGGCCTAATCCCTCAATCTCCATTTTCCATCTCTTGTTACTCCTAGGTATTTTAACTGACTGGCTACCTCGAGAACTTCGACCTTTGGAAAGACCGTTATGGGTTGTTTTGATTATTTGAGACAGATGTGGAGAATTTTAGTCCAGTGCTTCCCAAACTGTGGGCGCGGCCCCCCCCGGAGCTGTTAGTTTTGTTGAGAAGTCTCAGATATAAGTTGCATTATGCTGTTAAGCTGACCGCCAATTATAATTGATGGTCAGCTTAATTGTTTATTTATGAATAATTGTTTATATATGAATAATTATTCACTTAAAAGTGAATAATTATTCATGTTGTGGAAAAGGTAGATAGTAGATAATATATTATTCATAAACTGTTATTTGTGTTTCTTTCTGGTTTATCTTTTAAAAGTTCTTATATTATCACATTTTTGAAATCAATGGCTGAAATCAACAGTTTCATCATTGAATATAAAGTTGCATCGTAAACGAAGAATTTAAAGAATTTTTGTAGAATGCACTTAGAACTTTTACTAGATAGCTACAAGCATCACAGTTTTCCATAGTGTCAAAAGTAATGGAAAACCTAGAGCATGCCGCCTTTCCACAATTAAGAAAGAAATGTAATCAAAAATTATGAAATTAGCTCAGATTGAGATTTTAATGAGATACAACTACATATCCTATTCTCTGCAGTTAAAAGAAATCGTAAGGAGAACGCTGAAGTTATCACAAAGATATTTAATATTTAATATATTTAACATTTAATTTCATTTCCATCTCCTAATGGGGTATTAGGGTTGAAGTTATTTCCATTGTCGAAGTTCCTTCAGAATTCAGAATTTTTGTAGAATACACTTAGTGCTTTCACTAGAAAGCTACAAGCATCACAGATTCCATAGTGTGGCCCATATATTTATTTATTTATTTATTTATTCTATCAAAAGCAAGCAGGCCAGAAGAACATATTTAATATTCACTTAGACATTACACAGTCATCGAAGGCTTAGTCCATTCGGCCGAAGCATATTTATGCCACAGATGTTTGCATATGGAAAGACATTAGTGTGAAACCCATAAAATTCAAATGAAGAAACTACACATATGGCATCCTCAAAAACATTTAGTTGTTTAGGAATATACCCTAAGATAGTAGTTTGAGAGCGATCAACCACAAACAAAACAAGAAACCAAAAAAAGTCACATCACGAAGCTGCAGACAAAAACTCAAAATAATTAACACAAACAGAAATCTTGAATGTTTAATTTAATGCAACGGATTTTACACCCGTTTGTACTTGATTTGATTTTTAATAATTTGTAAAATTATTAAAACTACACTTTCAACGTGAACTACACTTTCCAGTTGTCATGGCAGATAATCAACAGCTTATACTATATTATATATAATATAGTATAATTATATGTAATATAATATAATAATATATATGTGAAAAGTTTTTTAACTTGGGTATATACTATGTTAAAGATACCAAGCAATTTTCTAAACTGGGTTTTAATCCTTTTTTGCAAGTAAGCATACAGACAGATAAGTGAAGTTTGCCCTGAGGTATTTTCAGATATGAGGCAGCTCGTCGTAAAGGTGAAGTGAGCTGTGATCACTTTCCCTTAGTATCTCCCCTAATAATAATAATCCTCTAATGACCACATGCAATAATCCAAAACAGGAAAGAGAATTGGTATACAAATGCAGTGTTTAAAATGAGTAAATTAAAATGAATAAATAAATAAGGATGCACTAACAAAGATTATCGGAAACTAGAAGACTAAATTTCAGAAAAATAGGTAATAAAAAGAAGTATAGAAAACAGCAAAAACGACTGTCTTCAGTTTACAATGTAGAGTAATAATGCTTAAGAAACTTGCAGTGTTATGTTTTGAATAGTATTCTAAAATAAATGCACATTATTGCAAAAATTGAAATGTAACATAATGTATAATATAATACGTATAATAATATATATAATATATGTCACTGAATAATTGTATTTCCTTACTAATTCTCATATGATTTATTTATTATCAGTATACGAAAGTTGCTGGTAATTGCAATTACATATGGAAAATAACGGGAATATAAAAGTAGGGCAAGTTTATTACATTATACATATTATAAAAGCAAGAGAAAATGCATCACTACCAGCCTAAGTGTAAATAAGTCACGTAAACTGAATGAAAATGGAAAAGTTATTTGGAAAAAAAAAAGTTCAGCAAAATCAGATAAATTACATATAAACTATATGATCCATTTACAGTGTAATATCATATCAATGAAAATCAGTCCACGCGGTTAGCCTAGTGGCTATGTGCTTTGCAACCGTACTCCTGGGGAAGGAGTGTCCTAGGTTCGATTCCCGTCAATGACGTGAGGAGCTTAAGAATCTGCCATAGCCAAGTTAGCCGGTCTTGGGCGTGAACAGCAGTGTTTTTTCCACCAATTTATCTGGAGTTTTTCATCCCGCAAGCAGGCAAACCGGTCCAGTGAACATACACGGATTACAGTCAGGAATACTGACCCAGCCATAGGTCTGATTCGTCAGCTGTTCCGGAGCCCGGAAAAAATGTTGGGGGGAATGAGATGGCACCGTACCTCCCCATAAAGGGGGCTCACGGCCGTGCATCATCATATGATTATTATTATTACTGAAAATCAATTAGTTTCAATACTTGGTAAATAAATTTGTTAACAAAAATGATAAATTTGTTGGTAATAGGAATTTTTATCTTCAATATTGGTTTTAGCATAAAGATGATAACTAAAATATTTAAATAACATAAAAAATATTTAAGATGCACATGCAAAAATCTTGTCTAATTTTAGTTCTTGGCTAATTCTCTACAAATGATATGTGTATGTATACTTGTAAATTAATAGTAAACAGTTATGTAAATTGCATAAAAATGAAAAAAAAAAAAAAATAGAACAATTTCGGCTTACAGTAGAGGTCAATTTTTATTTTTTGCATATTCTAAAATAGTTTAAACACTTTCACATTGGGCAGGAATGAAGTCTGCTGACTTGGAAGGTAAGATATAAATTGAAGTACAGGTAACTCTCGTATAATGCAGATGTTAGGTTCCACAAAAATACTGCGTTATATAAATCGCGTTATGCGAGATTCAAATCATATAGAAAAAGTAGGTTTAGGTTGCCAAATTGTTTTTTTCTTTTTTTAAGATTATATAAACAATGACATGTTCAGGTAATTCATGTAAGTTAAGAAAACATAAACTATGCAACAAATACATAGTAAAAAATTATAAAAATTATAAATTGTATGTATACTTCATAGATGTTCTTTATTTATATATGCAATAGTTCTTATTGCATACTTCGGTTGGTTTAGTTATGAATTCAAGAAGTCAGTAATAAGACCCTGCTTACCGCTATGCTACAATTTTTTATTAAGCTCATAATACGGAACTAAACAAATATCCAATTGTCTTGTAAATTTTCTGGAAAGCTCCATTGAGAGATCATTATCCATAAAATAACTTTCTTGCCAAGTCTAATCCTATTGCTAATTTCTTTAAACTGAATTCTTTAACAGACTCATCACAATCATAATCTTTGGCAGAACTTTCCCTGCCATTTGGTTTGACGTCATCTATTAATTGTACCTGTTCCTCCTCGTTTAACCCCCTCCCACCTCAACCGGGCAGGACGTCTATAGACATCCAGATAAATCTGGATACGATGAATGCTATCTGTTGAAGTTATAAGAAGTGCAATTCGGCCAGCATGTCCATTAGAAGGCGTGATAAACCCTCCTGCTGAAGAGAACAGTTAATCGGATTATCTCATGCTCATAGCTGCATCTCAGTTATCTATAACAAGGAATGCAGTTCCTCATTCTATGCTGGATAATAATTTAATCCTAGTTATATTGGATAAACTAAAAATATAGAAATTATTTTTATTTTCTCTTTTTATTATACAAAGCAATTTTAATGCCTGGACAAAATAAAGGTTCTTGCATAGTTTCTTCATTTAAATATTGCCTTACCTTGGAACACTAATTTAATTTTTATTTATTTTTATTTTTTTGCTAATTTTTTCTAATCGCTTACTCCACAAAACATTTTCTTTGTTCTCGAAAAAAATCAATTCACGATAATTATTTGAAATATTTGAATTATTTTTGAAAATATAAGGCTGCGGAGGTTCAAGATTATGTTCAAAATCATGTTTCGAAGAATACTTCACAGATTTCCTGAAGGACCTGCTTGAGCGACTCTGTTTTATAGAGAATAAAATGAAATTCTTTAATCATAACACTAATTTTTTTTCTTTATATTGTAATCTTCTTGGTTTCCCTGTATAATTGGTCATTACAAAATGAAATTAACGGTTATGATTTAAATTGATATGTGTATATTTTCTGCTAGTTCAGATATACTAATTGTATCAGATGTTATAATGGCAAAAATAGTAAGAAAATAATCATTTACACTTTCCTTCCAAAACACAAAGAAAGGACATTGTAAATTCACCCAATGAAAAAGAAAATACTACATATTTTTCTTGTGTTATCTGATTTTTTTTCTTGTAGTACAAAGAAGAAATCGCTGCCCATAAGATGGTAGAATACAAGAGGGCAAAAATCTGTAGATTGATTACATTATAACTAATAGAGATATGTCAGAAAAAAATTATTTATGTAAGAGTTCTAGCATCAGCAGACTTATATCTGCTGATGTTAGAACATCAGCAGATGTTATTACTCTTGTATAAATATTTTTTTCTTTCAGTTTAGATACATGGCATTGTTGAAGTAGCTAAACATTTGCTACTATTTACACTAAAATGAATGGACATGTTTCCCCAAGTGATTTACATTTGTAACAGTTGTCTTGCGAACGATTTATAAAATAAATTCTCTGAAATATCTGCAGATTGAATAAGTCTATAACCCCCCCCCTATCAAAAAATAAGATTATGCATATGTTCCTTTTCTTTCAAAAACAATTCAAATCTTCTTTTTCAAGATAATTGAAAGCAATAATTTATAATTTTTCGATAATAAAAATGAAACTGATCATTACAAATTAAGAACTTATTTTAGCATAAATACTGTATCAGCCTGTGAAAGAAATGTCTATATTTATTTCTATGTTAGGATGTCTACTAATCAACAATTGAAAACAAAACACGACATTCTTGATCTAATTTGCACTACAGCTTGAGGCACTTTAGTGTCCTCTCTTTTCTTTCTCAATAGCACCCAGAGTAATCTAAGCCTTTACCCTTTTCCTCCAGCTAAGAGGATTACTATCAAATATTTCTAAGACCTAGTATTTCTAAGACGTAGATTACTTCAGAAATAGCAACCAGCATCAGAAATAGAAGTAAAAATATTTAGATTATTTTAAGAAAAAGAAACAAAAATCTGAACTTTCTACAGAACTTTCTTTTGTGTGGTATGCATATAAGCAGTTTTACCACCTTACCCCAGTCCTGAAGATACTTTCAGGCGCAAACTTTGTTTGCCCACACTTGGATAAAGGATTAAACTAAATTTATTATACTCTAACCAAGTGAAAAATAAACTTTCAACATCTTTCTCTAAATCCAGAGTAATTTATTAAAAAAGGGTGGCACACCATTTGGCAACTCCTATAGGTGGAGATGACCTGCGAATGCTTCTGCCTGGTATCTCAGCTTGGGCCTGGCTCCCACAGAAGAGACTTCAATAAAGGTTGAAACTAGTCTGGGTAGTGGCCCTTCCCTTAATGCATAACATTAGACATATCCGCAAGGAGATGTGTTTTGCATTATAGGAGATACTGAGACAGGAGTGTCGGTAGCTTGCTCCACGTTTGCAACGAGTTTCCCTGGTGTTGTACTACCTTACCCCAGTCCTGAAGATACTTTCAGGTGCAAACTTTGTTTGCCCACACTTGGATAAAGGATTAAACTAAATTTATTATACTCAATTGACGTGTCATTAGCCACTATATAAGTAGCCCAGCCGTGAAATGACTTCACACATAAACTTTGTTTGCTTACACTTGGATAAAGGATGAAACCAAGGATATAGTTTCTTGGCATCTTTAATTTATAGCTCTTCCTTTATCTTATTTTTTTTTTTTGAATGAAAGCAGTGTATAAAGAATTTAGTAGTAGATAAATTACGTTGAGGTAATTTGTTTCCAAAGAGTGAAGCAATGATTTCAAAGTTTATTTTGTTAGCATCTTCACTTGAAAGACTGGACTGCATTTACTGTTATGCAAAATAATCAAGATATGGAATGGATTCTGTATAATCACAAAATTATGACCTTTAGCTAACATACTACTCTCAACTTCAGACAGACATGCATAAATGCTAATAGCCCATTTATTAGTTGGAGTGTTGCCAGCAGTAAATTTTTTTTTTATGATATAATAATTCATATTTCTGCATCAGTTTGTATAAATGTCTTTGATAAGAGTGAGACTGATATTTCAAGATCTGAAATGGACTGAATATTAGATGCTCAACCATTTTTAGTCACTCAAAGTTTGTCTGCTCAAGTATAAACTGTATGAAGTCCAGGCAACCAAATGGTAAACTAGTAAATGTTGTTTTGCAAAATTTTTTGAGAAAGGTAGTCCAAACATGAAGTTTACTTCGTGAAACAGATAATTTTTTTAACTTGCTGGTTAGATTAGTAAATTCTTCCACATGAAGGATAATAAGTTTAATCTTTATGGGTGTAGTTATAAAAGAACAATAATTACTCGATAACCACCATAATAAACTTTAATGAATGCACAAATATTTCGTACAGTGTGCGGAAACAACAAATAAATGAAAGAACAGAAATGCAAAGTACATACAACAATTGGCTCATCAATTATAGATAGTTGAAGTTAATATTAAAAATAAATAATATTACAACTATTTTTGCTGTTTACATAAAACGAAAACAAACTTTTTTGGGGGGGGGGGGGGAGGAGAGAGAGAGAGAGAGATCACCCTTCCAATTAAGATTAGGCTACTGTAAAAGAGCTTCAACTTCTTTGAAAAGTAATTCATATTTAAAACTGCTTCTTATGGAGAAGATGAGCTTTAAAGATTATGATATTCATGTGATATCATGGACCTTAAACAGTAACCAAGACTCATTCTTCATGACATTTGAAATTTTCTTATATGTTTGTTTAATCTATCAGATCTCCATTATGTCAGCAATGATATAAAACTACTTTGTATAACAATGAATGTTTCACACTTCATATGACAAATGACATGAGTGACTAATTTAAATAATTATTTATGTTATACATTTCAAAACAACTACTGCAGAAGCTTAGAAATTGACTGGATCTAAGAAGTGTTCAGATTTTTCCATACATTCTCTGGTATGTTCATCATTTTGATGAACATATTAACAAATAGTGAAATGTGCAGAAGTTTTTTCTATTAGTGGAGACCGGGTATGGTTGTCACAAACACTATAACATAGAAATTGTAATCTATGGGTACATACTAATATATCAAGAGATCCCTGCTACCCCCGTGATCGCTCATTTCTCTGCATTGTGGCGTAAAGACAGGACATGTCGTCGTTTGTTTTCATGCGTTCGAAGTAAATTGTTGCAGCTTATTTTCTTAAGTTAGTACTTGTTTTTAACATCTGGTAGTAATTTCTGCTTAATCTTGTAGTTTAGAGTTCCTTCTAACTTACTTTAATGATTTTTGGCATTTTTTAAATTCCTTAATAGGTGAGCAGATAGGTTAGAATATGTTTACCAGCCATTAGTGGAGACAGGGTATGGTTGTCACACAGGTAGGTTGTCACAAACACTATAACATAGAAATTGTAATCTATGGGTACATTTGGGATCATTTGTCACATGTGACAACCAACCCCACTTTAACTTGCTGTATCATTGTGATCTTATTTTTTTTTTTACAATAGGCCTTAATAATAATGCCGTAAAATTATGAAAAAGAAGACGTCTAGAGGTGAAGTGTCTCCGGAATTAATGCTACTTGTGGCAAGAAAGGTATAAAAAGGCAATAATAAAATAGGAAGGATTGCAAAGGATTATAATATAAATTACCACACTCTTGTGCGATATTGCCAGAAATTTATGGCAAATTAACAACAGTATTACATAGCCCATAAATATCATAGGATACAAACGCAATCAGTAAATTTTTTCCAATGAATTAGAAAATGAATTGGAGGCCTATCTCCTTCAAGTCGCTGGCATATATTTTGGTCTCAGTCCAAAGGAAGTTCGAAAGATTGCATATGAAGTAGATGTGGCAAATAATTTAACAATACCTCAGAGCTTGGAGAGTAATAAACAAGCTGGTGCTAATTGGTTTTCAGCATTTGTGAAGCGGAATAGTAAGTTATCAATAAGATCACCTGAAGAAGCTAGCTTCAACAGACATAATGTAAATAATTTTTTTTAACAATTTACAAAATGTTTTACTAAAGTATAACATTGAGCCACATAACACTTGGACTATGGATGAAACTGGTGTAACCATTGTACAGAAACCAGGCAAAGTAATTGTGCAATGTGGATTCAAGCAAGTTAGAGCAGTCAAATCAGTGGGGAGAGAGAGAGAGAGAGAGAGAGAGAGAGAGGTTCACTTGTCTTCAGTCATTCGTTCTGCTTGATTACTTCCACCATTTTTTTTATGTTCCCTCATGTTCACCTCAAAGACCAACCACTTCATTAGAGATGGACCTCCTGGTTGTCAATGTGGAAGTAATCCTGCAGAATGAATGACTGAAGAGTTGTTTTTCAAGTTCTTGAAGCATTTTCACAATCGCTTTAACTCTACCAAAATAAAACCATGTTTGCTGTTTTAGATAACCATGGAGCACATCTGTCTCTGAAAGGACTAAAATTCAGAAAAGAAAATGTCATAGTTATGCTTTCATTCTCGCCACATTGCAACCATTGTTTACAGCTGCTAGATCGGTCTGTTTTTGGACCATTAAAGAAATATGTCAATACAGAAATTGATTAATGGATGATAAATCATCCAGGTTCACCAATGACAATATATAATATACCTGGTATAATTGCTTAAGCTTTTCCCTTAGTAGTCAGCCCCTCTAATATTATGGCGGGATTCAAATCTTGTGGCATTAGTCCTTTGACAGGAATATTTTTCAAGATCAAGATTTTTTTGGATTTGCTGACAGACCAGAAAATGTTGAAGGTGAAGAAAGTAATGTTAACCAAGTTGTAAACTCTTATCCTGAAACAGTAGATGCTGCTTGAACCCTTTCTGAACCTACAGAATCTGAACAAAATTCACAAGATGATCCAAATATTGCATTAGTTGAGATTCAGCAACCAACTCAGAATCTTCAACCCGGTCCAAGCGGTTTAATAAAATCACCTCATATTGTGAGACCTCTGTCAAAAGCTCTCCCACGAAAGAAAATAAATCAAGCTGATAAAAGGGAATGCATATTGGAAGTATTAACTGATACACCTGAAAAGAATTATGTCATCATCATCATCATGCGTATCAAGGATTTAGGCCTAGCATGACCTGTTCCGGCCTTAGAAGTCATCGTTGAATCGTTTAAGAGGACCTGATTTTCTTTTTCCTAATGGCTTGTACTTTAAGGCTTGTTTTAGTAATCTTTCTGTTTTCATTCTTTGAATGTGTTCCATCCATTTATGTTTATATTTTTTAATTTTTTCTATTACTGGTTCTTGGTTTAATTCTTTCATAATATCTTCATTTCTTTTGTGATCAAATAGGGTATACTTTGCAGTTTTTCTCATAAACTTCATTTCTGCTGTTGTTAATCGTTGTTTGTCTTTTTGTTTTATTGTCCAGATTTCACTTCCATACATTAAGACCGGTAGGGCTAATGTATTGTATACTTTTAGCCTGGTTTGTTTTTTGTTTGCCAGTTGTCTTTTTTTTTTTAAATATTTGTCTGTTCACAGTTCTGTATAGTAATTTAGAAATTCTTCTAATTTCAATTCAGTGTTTAATTTTATGTTTTCTTTGGTATCTGCATTTAAGTGTTTCAAAATCTTATATACATTGGGTCTTATTTTATATAAATCATGTTCTAAATTAGAAACAAATTTATTCCATGATTCTCTATGTCTTTTTCTGACTTCTCTTTTAGCTATGGCTCTTATTCTTTTATATTCTATTTCATCTTCTAGATGAAATAGAATATAAAAGAATTATGTAGAACAAAGAAAGTTAGAACAAGAAGCAAAGAAGTGCAAATCTAAATGAGTTGTTTCTTTTGAAAAAGAAAAAAAAAAAAGAAAGTATCAATAATTGATGAAGAAGAAGAAGAAAATGAAGAAGATTTTTGCCTTATGTGCATGTCTCTCTATTCAAGAAAGCAAATCCAGAGAAATTTTGGTTCATTGCTGCCAAATCTGTAAACTGTGGTCACATGAAGATTATAGGCTAGGATTGCCAACATATGTTTGTCATCACTGTGATTCAGATGATTCTGATTTATTAATGATTCTCAGTAATTGATATGTTTTTGTTAAAAATATTTTTTTTTGATTTTAATGATGGTTTAGAATAACTACACCAAAGAATTCCTAGAGTTTCTAATTTTGTTATAAATATTTCTAAATTTAATTTTGTTTAAGATTGTTTAGGACTCATAATCACAACAAAGAAGTGAGGTTCCTAATTTTGTTATTAATCTTTCTAAGTTTAATTTTGTCTTCCATACTGTATAGCACTTATAATTAGAGTGCTATATAATTATAGCACTTATAATTATAGTGCTATACATAATTATAATTAGTATAGCACAACCAAAAGTCAAGGTTCATAATTTTGTTATTATTTTGTGTTCAAATTTCAGAATAAAACTTTAAATATAAGAAATTCTTGGCAGTTGTGTGATAATATTAACAATAGAGATGTTACTTTCTTAATTGAATAAGCATTTTATTATTAAATGCAATTTGTGACAACCAACCCAAGCATGGGGTAAATTGTCACAAAACAATTGCTACAAATAAAGTGAATTATCTCCCAGTTTTATAGATATTATCCATGGGACTAATTTTTTTATAAAGTCAGATGTAGGTTGTTTATATTAAAGTATGTCTGAATCAACTTCCCTGCAGATATAACGTGTAAAAAAATCAAAATACAAAAATGTGACAACCATACCTGGTCTTCCCTATTATATATTGAATATACAAGTAAATTCTGGAAATTTCAGATATAAACTGGTTCTTGCACTAAAAATAAATAAAATAGTTTTGCATAAAACTAATCAAGCAATCTCATAATGAAAATAACACATATTTATGTACCTCCTGAAAATTATTAACAGTAACAAAAAATTGTTTATGAACAAAAAATATATAAAAAATAAAGCAGTGTTTCCTACTGAGTTTACAAAAAACTTTATAACAGAACCAATCAAAAATCGAGGCAGAATCATAAAACTTTTTAATGTTGTTATTATTAACATTATTAACTCTATGAAGTCAAAAAACTCGTTGAGGGAACCAAACAGTGTTACACACAAAATCCATCAAACCATGCATTAAACTCATTCACTGTATTTGCATTCACCACAGTATCAGGCAAAACATTCCACTGACCACCTACTCCCTCATGCTAAGTACCTACTCCTTATACCCCTGCCCACAACTTCGTTATACAACTTCCAGGTATATCCTGTGGTTCTACCCTTCCCCCACATTCTATGAAAATTGTTTTTCCACATTAGCCTGGTAATAACCCCTTATCAACTTAAATAAATGTCTCCCTCTCTCTTCCTCCTATTCACAAGGCTTTGCAAACTGCATTCCCTTAGTCTGTCCTCATATCTCACATCCCAAAGGCCAGTTACGATCTTATTCAGTCTTCTCTAGACCCTTTCCAACATATTCTCATCACCATGAAAACCAGGGGACCAAAGCTGTGCATAATAATCCATATGAGGCCTGATGAAGGCCATGTACAGTGGAACTAGAGCCCCTTTATTTCTACAAGTTAAAGTCCTCAGCATCATTGCTATAAAGTATTATATATTAAATACTTAAGAGATATAAAATTTCCTTCTGAGGCAACAGTCATGTCTAATATTCAGTGCTGCCAAGTGAAGCTTGATTTTCAATCTGTTTAGTGTTTCTGAGCAAATGATTTCCTCGTGACAGCTAATTGAGGTGTATGGCAGACATGCAATAATTGTTCAAGATTATTTTTTCACAATTTTGGAAAGGTTGAATGATTATGAAGTTTTCGGAGATGGTCTCAATTGGGAGGATGAATGGCAAATGAGAGTGACTGACTTGCAGAGAGAGAGAGAGAGATAGATGAGCTGAAAGAGCAGGTGGAATGTCTAGGGAATGAGATGAGAAGTGCAAAAGATGAGATTAGGCAAATGGAAGAGACAAATGCAAGGCGAATCAGAGTAGGAGTGAGAGAGTTATGGGAATGATAGAAGAGGAGAGAATAGGAACAGTAGAAGAGAGGGAATGAGAGAGTTATGGGAATGATAGAAGAGGAGAGAATAGGAACAGTAGAAGAGAGGGAATGAGAGAGAGAGTTATGAGAATAATAGAAGAGGAGAGAATGGAAACAGTAGGAGAGAGGGAATGAGAAGAATACAAGGGAGCACTGAAACCAGGGATAGAGTGATGTCAGGAAGGCAGGTAAGTAGGGGAACACAAAGAGAAAGTGTTAGAGTGGGAGAAAGTGAGTGATGCATGTGTGCAATCGAGGAACAGGGTGGTAAGAGGTGTAATGTACGGGGACTCAATGATCCGTGGTGTGCAAGATAGGCTGCGTGAGGAGTGTTTGCTTGGAGGAATGATAGAAAATGTAGCTATGGCAATTAAGAGGGGTGAAATGGTGGATGAGATGATTGTGATTGTAGGAACAAATGACTTGAAAGGTATTGTAAATTGGGCAGCGAGAGATATGAGATTCTTGCTTGAGGTTATATGAAAGAAGATGCAGAGAGGAAAGATGGTGTGAGTGTTGCCTAGGTATGATAGTGACGAACTGAGCAGAAGAGCAGTAATATTGAATAATAATAGATAGAATGTGTCAGAAGAGAGGATTAGAATATGTGGATGCTTGAAGTGTTTGAGGACAGAGAGGAATTGTATGCGAGAGACCACTTGCATTTGAATGAGGAAGGGTAGGCTTCTAGAGAGATTGCTGTTCTGAACGAAACCAGTTCAGAAATAGAGTCGGTGTGTCAATGCAGGGAAACTAGAATGCCCCAAGGTGGATGTAGTAAGGGGGGCCTATTGTGGGAATGGGTACTTGGGAGAAGGGGAATGACATCAGGTAACACTGAGCCCAGTGCAGTCTAGAGGGGATAATGCTGGGTATAGAAATAGTGGCATTTTTATGCTTTATACTAATGCCAGGAGTAGCTGGAATAAAGGAGACGAATTAGTGGTGCTGATAGAATCAGCCTGGCCAGAGATTATCGGGATCACTGAGAATGTGGTTGACAGAAGAGGATATAATAACAGGAATAGAAGTAGCAGGGTACAGCATTTTTTGGCAGGCAAGGAAGGGAAAGTATGGTGGTGGAGTACTGCTTATTATAAGTGATAACTTATGTCCTCTAAGAGTGGAGGCTTTGGAAGGCAGTGACACTAATGATTTTGAAAGTATACAGTGTGAAGTAGAGGTGGACAAGACAGGATATTTAATGGGGTGTTGCTACAAACCAAGGAGCACAAAGGGTGAGAACCAGGGGATGTTTAGCCAGTTGAGCTTGGCAAGTGCAAGAAGAACGATTGTTAATGGAAATTTTAACTACAGCAGTATAAATTGGAGAGAGGAAGATGCATGTAGCAATAAGGGAATGAAATTTTTAGAACTCTTGAGGGACAAATGTCTTAAGCAACATGTAATAGAGGGAACAAGGGGGTTCAAGTTTTGGATTTGGTCATAGCATCAGAAGAGTTGATAATAACGGAGATGACATCTCTCCCACTATTTGGAGAGAGTGACCATGTGGTTTTGACTTGGAAGATGAATAGACATGTAGGGGTATCAAAGCGATGGGGAACATATGTGGAATTATATGGCAGGTGATAATAATAGACTTAGACATCAACTTGGGGAAAATTTCATGGAGGAAGGAATTGAAAGGCCTGGATATCATTAGTGCTTGGGAAATTGTGAAGGAATATTTGTTAGCAGCATTAGTAAGCTGTATTCCACAAGTGAAGAAGAGGACACAATTTGGAGTAAAGTGGATGACAAACAATATTAAACAGGAACTGCATGTGAAAAGGAGGCTATGGAAGAGATATAAGGAAACAGGTTAAGAGAAGATGTATGAAGATTATAAAACACATGCGAGGAGAGAGACTAGTATGGTAAGGAAGGCGAAACTGGAATATGAGAAGAGATTGTCCCTAAGATCCAAAGAAAATCCTTGGGATTTTTTTAGCTATGTGGCCAGTAGGAGGAGAAATGATTGTGGGATAAAAATGGGAATAGTGTGACTGATGCAGAGAACATAGTGGAGTTGTTCAATGAGCACTTTATTGGAGTATTTCATCCTGGAAAAGCAGGTTTTAATACTAGAGGAGTAGGGCAGGTTCGAGGTTTAGAGGTGCTAGAGGAGAGTGTGTTCCGAATACTAAGTACTCTGGATGTCAGTAAAGCTGTGGGACTGGAATGATATTTCACCACGTGTTTTGAGAGAATGTGCTAAAGAACTGACAGCTCTTTTGACCTGGCTTTTCAATGAAAGTCTGGCTATGGGAAAGGTGCCCAGGGAATGGAAGGAAATTAAGATAGTGGCATTGCATAAGGGCATTAGCAGAATGCAAGCGTCTAATTATAGGCCTTTGTGTGTCATCATTAGTTGTTAAGTTCTTGGAGAAATTAGTTAGGGACCGTATACAGCATTGGGCAGATGTGAGTAATGTTATCTGTGAGAGTCAAAATGGATTTGTGAAGGTGTGCTTTTGTTTTAGTGATATGCTAGTGTTTTATAATAAAGTTACAAGAGCATTGGATGAGGGGAAAGGCATATACTGCCATTTTCTTGGATTTAGTGAAGGCATTTGACAGGGTGCCACATCATAAGCTGATATTTAAGTTGCAGCACATGGGTTTAGATGTCAGGTTGGTCAACTGGATTCAGGATTGGCTGTCTGATAGGTATCAGAGAGTTGTGTATGGTGGGGCAGTTTCCAGGAGGTAGAGGATTACAAGTCGGGTCCTACAGGGCTCAGTACTGGGACCTATATTGTTTATCCTTTATGTCAGTGAATTGCAGGGGGATATTCAGTTGTTTGCAGATGATGTGAAGCCGGGAAGGGTTATTAGTATTGGTGCAGATGTGGTAGCCCTGCACTTGTATAAGATGGACAGATGGGCAAATGAATGGGAGTGTCGGTTTAATGCAGCAAAATGTAAGGTCTTGAGGTTTGGGACATATCAATGGGAAGCTGCATACTCTATTGGAGCAGCTATACTGGAGGAAGTAGGGGGAGACAAGAGATCTGGGGTTAATGATTGATAGAAACCTGAAATTCAGGAGACATATCGCAAAGGTTGTGAAGGTAACACAGAAGATTGCTGAAATAATGAGAAGGACACTGACCTGCAGAGATAAAAGAGTTATCATTCCATTGTATAAGACTCTGATCAGACCACACTTAAACTATTGTTCTCAGATTTGGTCCCCAGGATTTGAAGGGGATAAATTAACTGTGGAAAGGGTACAAAGGCAGATAACAAAGATGGTTTCAGGACTGTACAATGTTAGTTATGAGGATTCACTGAGGGAATGTGGACCTGCAGAGTTTGGTGGATAGAAGAAGGAGAGGTGATATGATTTGTTCAGAGGTGGTTACAGGGTTGACACTTGCAAGTTCTTTCACTTGGTTGAACAGTGGGAAGGAGTGATGATAAGGGGCCATCTGTGGATGTTACGAAAGGAAACTGTGAGCAAGAGGGTGAAGAGTGGTTGCTTTGCATGGTGGGTGGTTGAACCGTGGAATGCATTGCCTGATAGATTGGTGAGAGCAAGAATGGTCAATGAATTCAAGGAGTAGTATGATAGACTTTGTGTTTTCTAGAAGGGACTTCCCACGATGAGTCTTTTGACTCAATGGAGGCCTAAATGATAATAACAATGAAAGCCACAGTGGAATGCCAAACACTTCTAGTAAACATGTGAATACAGCAAACTATAGAAATAATTTTGGGTTATTAATGATAAAATGGAAGAATAACTGCCTCAGAATTGAACTATTTAATTCAAGAATTCACACCATTCACAAATCACTGGAAACTGCAAAGTGTGTGTTAGCTCAGTAGGGTCAGAGAAAGTTGGACTGATACACACAGAAGTTGGCATTTCACTGTTTCTTTCCCTCTCCCCCTCCCCTTTTTTTTTCATAGTTGTTTAAAATTCCTATAAGCATCTTTTAAAAAGAATTAAAATAACACACCTAAATTTATATTTTTATGAAAGTATAGATAATATATTTGCTGTTGAACTTGAATCCAAAAACTGTATGGCAAGAAAAAATTGAGGATGAGGAATAATATGTGAATGTAGAGATATATTTTCAGTAGTGAAAAAAACACATGAATAGAACTAATTGAGAAGATAATGAATACAACAGACATTCAATTTTCAGAGACTAAGAATTTAAAAATTTAGAAACTAAAAATTAAAAGAATAAAAAGGAATAAAACTTATAAAATATAGGCATAGCTAGCCATATGATAGCACTGAATGTTTCATAAGAATTGGCTTCTACACTTTAAACAAAACTAACTATAAGCTTACCATATGGTTCAGAAATATCTATTAAGAGGTGTTTGGTTAGCTCAAGAGTAACAGATAGTAATTTATTTTGGTTCTAACTGAGAGAGATTCGAAGCAACTTAATTTAGTTTTGTTTTCCTGGAAATCGGTAATGGTATCCTTGTCAATTTCAGGGATATGTGTGTGTATTGCATGCAGTTATATTTTCCGTAGTGGGATTTTTGTTGATAATATTAGTTAGCGTATTTCTGTTTGCATTTTTTTTTCGTGGTGGAATATAAGTATAATGTAAGTCTGGCATTGAGGTATTACAATCCTGGTAATATTCAATTAAATGTGACTTTAAGGAATGGATAGTGTATTCAATGAATCTGGTATTTCACCCAAATCCTCAACTTTTTATTATCAAATGTTTTTTCTTTCAATCAAGTTTGCCACGAAATATCACATCATTTCTTACTTCTTATTTATGCACACCCATGTGGGTATCTTTAAAAAGTTTTTTTAATATTATTTTTATTGTTATTATTTTATGGTTAAGTACAAGTCATTAGGAAAAAGAAAACCAGAATGTCCTCTTTAAAGATTCAACGATGACTTCTAAGGCTGGAACAGGCCACGCTAGGCCTAAATCCTTGATGTGCATGATGATGATGATGATTTTTTTATGGTTATATGGCCTACTTTCCAGTTACTGGTTATATGGCCTACTTTCGGGGTGCTTAAGGGTCAAAGCTGTATAACTGAAAAGAGACCTCCACATAGCCTTAAAAGGAATGTGGAGAACCGACCAGGGCTTCGGACCTAATGGTCAGTCCTCACATTCTCGTGGTGCACCCTGTTGGGTATCTACTTGGATACTGAACGGACTAGGATGGGCTGGAATTTCTGATTTAGCCGACCAAATTGTATTCTTATTGGTTAAACCAAAATTAGAATGATGGTACAACATGACAAAATTTCATACCGGCTGGGGCGTCGCCCGGTTAAACAAGGCCCCCCGTTGTTTTCGTCAGGGAACCAGGGCGAACAACGAAAAGTCAGCTACTGGAACAAATCTGAAAATAAACCCCAACTCAACATCACCAGAGTTAAAGATCGGTACTATCAATGAAGAAGCCTGAATGGCAAAGAAATGGAGCTAGCTGAGGAATTAGATAAGTACCAGATCGACATAATAGGGGTGACTGAAACAAAAAAGACCAAAACTGGTGAGATCTTTCTGAGCAATAAATACAAAATGTTATATTCAGGCAATGACAATCAAGGAAAAGAAGGAGTAGCCATAGTATTCAACACAAAATACGAGGCTAATCTTCTTGAATGGCAGTCAGTCTCAAGTAGAGTAATGTGGGCAAATATGAGAATGGGGAACTGGACAATGAGACTTATTTGTGCCAATGGTCCCACAGAAGGTTCTACTAAGGTAGAAGTGGAGGAATTTTTTGATGCTTTAGAAAAAGCAACTGACACAATGAAAAAGGAAAAGTTGGTCCTTGTTGGGGATCTAAATAGCAGAGTAGGAAATGATTGTGAGACATACAAAAATATTTTGGGAAAATTTGGTGAAAAGAGCAAAGCTAATAATAATGGCAGATATCTGTTGGATTTCTGCTCTGGACATGGACTGGTTATTACTAATACCATGTTCCAACATAAAAATGTGCACAAATTCACATGGAGAGAAGAGGCTAGGAATAAGAAAAGTCTCATTGACTATGTTATTGTTGATAGTGATGTTTTCTCCCTGGTGCAGGACACCAGAGTGTACAGAGGATTTGAAATTGGAAGTGATCACTATTTAGTCTTGAGCAGGATAAAATTGAATTTCATATTGAAAAGAATAACAGGTAAGAAAGTTTTAAAGCGAATAAAAGTTGAGCAGCTCTTAGATCTGAACTGTAGACTGAAATACAGAAATATTATTGAAAAGAAAATGAAAGAGTTTGAGAACAGGAATCAAACCTTGGAGATTCCGTGGCAAACTCTGAAGAAAACATTGATTGATTCTGCCAGAGAGGCATGTGGTGAGGTTGTCTGTAAGGATAAAAAAATCAGAACTCCCTGGTGGACACAGGAAGTTAAAGAGGCAGTGAAGGAAAAGAAGAAAGCATATCAAAAGTTCCTGGCAAGTAAGTCAGCTTTTACTCTTACAGAATACAGAGACAAATGCAAGAAAGCTAAACAGTGTGTAAAACTAGCTAAACAAAAGTCATGGGAGGACTTTTGCAAGAATATAGAAAATAACTTTCAAAAAGGTGGCAAAATATTCTGGAGGTTGTTGAAGAAGCTTAGGAATGGAGGAAAGAGTGCTGTAAAAGGAGTTAGAGATGATAAAGGTGACATGAAAACAGGAGAAAAAGATATCCTTGAAGTATGGAGTAATTACTTTGAAAAACTGCTAAATGAAACAAGCAGTGATGACAGCACAGTGATAAAAAACACTGACCAGGCATGCAGTCAGGAATACATATCCATACTTGAAGTAGAAAAAGCCATCAAAGGCTTGAAATGTGGAAAGGCAGCAGGAGTAGATGATATTCGGCCAAAAATGCTGAAGTATGGTGGTATAAAAGTCTTACAGTGGCTGCACTGCATAGTTCAGAAACCCTGGACAGAGGGACGAATTCCCGATGATTGGAGTAGAGCTCTCATAGTACCCATATATAAAAAGGGAAATAAAACTGAATGTGAGAATTACGGAGGTATTTCCCTACTGAGTATTCCTGGCAAGATCTATGTAAGTATACTTGAGAAACGGTCGAGAAGAATTGTGGAAGAACAAGCTGGATTCAGGCCAAATAGAGGCTGTCAGGATCAGATCTTCACTTTACGACAAATAGTCGAGAAAGCATGGGAATATAACAAAGATCTGTATTTAAGTTTTGTCAATTTGGAAAAGGCATATGACAAGGTGCCAAGAGAGAAGCTATTCAATATGCTGCAGTTATATGGTGTCAGTGGGGCATTATATCAAGCAATACTTAGTCTTTATTTGAGTTGTAAGTCAGCAGTTAGAATTGAAGGAAGTACAGGAAGATGGTTTAATGTTAAATCTGGTGTGAGACAAGGATGTACATTATCTCCTCTGTTATTCATTATCTATATGGATCACATTATGAAGGAAAGTGGTAGTAAACATGATATCAAAATTAGAGATGTTAATGTCAGCTCTTTGCTTTATGCAGATGATGTTATACTTCTAAATAAATCCGCTACAAGTCTGCAAGATTCTCTGACTAAATTGAATAGCTGTTGTAATAGATATGGTATGAAGGTCAGCAATAAAAAGACAAAGACAATGAAAATAGGCAGAATCATTGAAAATGTCAACTGTGTTATGAATGGAGAGCCTGTGGAACAGGTAAAACATTTCAGCTACTTAGGCACGATTTTTACTGAAGATGGTAAATTAAATATAGAAATAGACAACAGAATCAGTAAAGCTGTGGGAAGTCAATTGAATAAATTCATATGGAATAAGAGAGAAATTAGTCGGAACACCAAATTAGCATACAAGACAGTGTTCAAACCAGTTTTAACTTATGGATCTGAGAGTTGGGTCAGAAGTAAAACACTTGACCGATGACTAGAGACCGCAGATATGAGAGTCCTGAGAAAGATTCGAGGCGTGAACAGATGGAATCAATGGCAATATCATATTAAAAATGAGGATATTAGGAAGGAACTTGATATTGTCAGCATCCAGGAATGCGTTAGCAGAGCTAATCTCAGGTGGTATGGTCACTTAAACAGAATGAGAGAGGAAAGATTAGCAAAACAGGTGTTCTCTGCCAGGTTGGCAGTAAAACGACCCAGAGGAAGACCAAAATATAGGTGGATTGATACGGTACAAAGTGCCTTAGACGATAGAAATATAAGATCTGATAATGTTGGAGTCTTGACAACCAACAGACTGATTTGGAGAAAAATTGTAGATAGGAAGTTAGTAATGATGTAATTTTTTCATGTAGTACTGTCATATCCTGTACACCCCCTTGAGGGTACATGACAGGAATTTGATGATGATAGCCTACTTTCATTCTCATTTTTAATGTATTTTTTTTACCACCACTAAAAAGTAGTATCAAAACTTATTTGTGAAAGGACTGTCCCAGTGTGGGACACAGGGGAAGTTCTTTCACCAAATAAGATTTATGATTTCTACTTAAAGGTTTATTTATTTTTTTTATTATTTTTTTTTTTTTTGCCTAACAAATTAATGCCTTAATCATTTTATTTCATAATATGAGTTAAAAGTAAGTTATGTAGAGGATGTTCGATACCTTAAAATAGCTAATCAGTATTCACAGTTCATTTGTCAAGAAATGCATTCTTAGAATCTACAGGCGCTGGTAATGAGATTTGGGTTCATCTCCACACAACTAAATTAAAAAAAAAAAAAAAATCCAGAATGCAAGCGGGACACTTGATATATTACAAAAAGCTGAATAAAATGGCATTGCTGTTTGTTAAATTACAATTTAAGCAACTAAGGCTATGAGGCTAGCTTATTATATGCACTTCCTTGTCAGATTTGCAAGATGAAGAATGCAAGTTTCCAGCAGGAAAAGGACATGCTATGTCTGTATCAAACTGGCTAACTCAACTTGAATTTATAGCTGTTATAAAGGTTCTTTCTAAAGAGGTCACTTTATGGCTAGTTTACTGGGGGACCACCTCCATGCAGCTTTTAAAGAAAGTGCAGAACCAAATGATGGTGAGAAATAATTGTTTAATTCTCACTTTCAAAATAAATGAAAGGCACTAAATGATGAAATTTAATGCTGGTTGTGTACTGTTGCCCAGTTAAATGATGCTCCCATTGTGTACATCAGGATGAGCAGTGAAAAGTAAGATATTAGAACAAAATCCACTTTCATATTAGTAGAGTCAATATCAGTGTAAAAGGTAGTAATGGAGAAGCAGTGGAACTTGCAGAAAAATTTGAGAAGCACCATGTTCACATAAATAAACAAAGGCAACTAAAGCAGGTGAAATGGTTGCTAAATAATAAATATAAAAATGTTATATTTTGAAAAACATAATCAGGAAAATGATATCAGAACTATTGTATTCAACACCAAACATAAACTTATTACTTGGTAAGCAGTTTCAAGAAGAATGATATAGGCAAATTTTCAAATGGGTAATTAAACAATGGCTCTGATTTATTCCTATGGCTATGCAGAAGGTAATAACAAAGATGTTTGTAAATATAAGTTATTTGAGAAAGTGGCTGACATAAAAAGTTGGTTCTTGTAGGAGATTTAAACAACAGAGTATGAAATAATCTTAGATATATATAGAATTTTGGGGGAAATTTGGAGAAAAGCAAACAATAACGATAAGCACCTGCTGCTTTTCTGATATGGACATGGATTATTAGTGATTAATAACATACGTTCTAACATAAAGATGTGCAAAAATTCGCATGGAGGAGAGACACAAGTAACAAGAAAAATCATATTGACCATGTTATTGTTGATAGTGATGTACCTATTATATTATCATTATTATTATTCTGACAATCAAGAAAAAGAAGGAATAGCCATAGTATTCAACACTAAATACAGGTCTAATCTTCTTGAATGGCAGGCAGTCTGTGATGTGGGCAAATATCAGAATGGGGAAATTGAACAATGAGACTTATTTGTGCCTGTTGTCCCATAGAAGGTTCTACTAAGGTAGAAGTGGAGGAATTTTTTGAGGCTTTAGAGAAAGTAACTGACACAATGGAAAAGGAAAAGTTGGTCCTTGTTGGGGATCTAAATAGCAGAGTAGGAAATGATTGTCAGACATACAAAAATATTTTGGGAAAATGTGGAGAAAAGAGCAAAGCTAATAATAATGGCAAATACTTGTGGGATTTCAGCTCATAAAAATGCACATTTGTGCACATAAAAATGTGCACAAATTCACATGGAGAGAAGAGGGAAGGAATAAGATAAGTCTCATTGACTATGTTATTGTTGATAGTGATGTTTTCTCCCTGGTGTAGGACACGAGAGTGTATACAGAGGATTTTGAAATTGGAAATGATCACTATTTAGTCTTGAGCAGGATAAAATTGAATTTCATATTGAAAAGAATAGCATGTAAGAAAGTTTTAAAGCGAATAAAGGTTGAGCAGCTCTCAGATATGAACTATGGCTAAAATCCACAATGATTATTGAAGAAAAAATGAAAGAGCTTGAGAATAGGAACCAAACCTTGGAGATTCAGTGGCAAGCCTTGAAGAAAACCCTGATTGATTCAGCCAGAGAGGCATGTAGTGAGGTTGTCTGCAAGGATAGAAAAATCAGAACACCATGGTGGACACGGGAAGATAAAGAGGCAGTGAAGGAAAAGAAGAAAGCATATCAAAAGTTCCTGGCAAATAAGTCTGCTTTTGCTCTTAAAGAATACAGAGACAAATGTAAGAAAGCTGAACACTGTGTAAAACTAGCTAAACAAAAGTCATGGGAAAGACTTTGGCAAGAACATAGAAAATAAAAATATCAAGAAGGTGGAAAAATATTAGAGATGTGGAAGAATATTAGACTTAGAGATGATAAAGGTGACATGAAAACGGGAGAAAAAGATATCCTTGAGGTATGGAGTAATTACTTCAAAAAATTGCTAAACGAAACAAGCAGTGATAGCACAGTGACCACACGGTTAGCCTAGTGGCTTTGCACTTCACAACCATATGACTACAGAAGAAGTGTTTTAGGTGAGATTCCCATCAACAACGTGAGGAGATGAAGGATCTTCTTCAGCCATAGCCAAGTTAACCGATCTTGGGCGTGGAGAGCAGAGTTTTTCTGCCAGTTTATCTGGTGTTTTTCATCCTGCAAGCAGGCAAACCAGCCTCATGAACGCACAGAGATACAGCCAGGAATACTTCGAGGCATAGGGGTGACCATTCTATCCTCGTATTTCAGTTACGAAATCCAAGCGGGCTTGGAGGGTTGTGGGCCTTTAAAGGTCTCTTAAAACCATTGAGATACATAGATAGTGATAGCACAGTGGTAAAAAACAGTCAGGAATACATATTCATACTTGAAGTAGAAAAAGCTATCAAAGGCTTGAAATATGGAAAGGCAGCAGGAGTAGATGATATTCGACCAGAAATGCTGAAATATGGTGGTATAAAAGTCTTCTAGTGGCTGCACTGCATAGTTCAGAAATCCTGGAAAGAGGGACGAATTCCCGATGATTGGAGTAGAGCTCTTATAGTACTCATATATAAAAAGGGAAACAAAACTGAATGTGAGAATTACAGAGGTATTTCCCTACTGAGTGTTCCTGGAAAGATCTATGCAAGTATACTTGAGAAACGGTTGAGAAGAATTGTGGAAGAAAAGCTTGGTGAAGAACAAGCTGGATTCAGGCCAAATAGAGGCTGTCAGGATCAGATCTTCACTTTACGACAATTAGTTGAGGAAGCATGGGAATATAACAAAAATCTGTATTTAAGTTTTGTTGATCTGGAAAAGGCATATGACACTACGCTACAGTTATATGGTGTCAATGGGACATTATATCAAGCACTACTTAGTCTTTATTTGAGTTGTAATTCAGCAGTTAGAATTGAAGGAAGTACAAGAAGATGGTTTAATGTTAAATCTAGTGTCAGACAAGATGTACATTATCCCCCTCTGTCATTCATTGTCTATATGGATCGTATTATTTTAAACCTAGTATAAAAATTGGAGATGTTAATGTCAGCTCTTTGCTTTATGCGGACTATGTTATACTTCTAAATAAATCCGCTACAAATCTGCAAGATTCCCTGACTAAATTGAGTGACTGTTGTAATAGATATGGTATGAAGGTCAGCAATAAAATAACAAAGACATTGAAAATAAGCAGATTCATTGAAAATGTCAACTGCTTTGTGAATGGAGAACCTGTGGGACAAGTAAAACATTTCAGCTACTTAGGCACGATTTTTAGTGAAGATAGTAAGTTAAATATGGAAATAGACAACAGAATCAACAATGCTGGTTTGGTAGGAAATCAATTGAATAAATTCATATGGAATAAGAGAGAAATTAGTCAAAATAATAAATTAGCTGTATACAATGACAGTGTTCAAACCAGTTTTAACTTATGGATCTGAGAGCTAGGTCAGAAGTAAAACACATGACCAAAGAATAGAGACTGCAGATATGAGAGTCCTGAAAATGATTAGAGGTGTGAATAGATGGTAACGATGGCAACATCATATTAAAAATGTCGATATTAGGAAAGAACTTGATGTTGTCAGCATCCATGAATTCGTTACCAGAGCTAATCTCAGGTGGTATGGTCATTTAAACAGAATAGGCGAGGAAAGATTAGCAAAACAAGTGTTCTCTGCCAGGTTGGCAGGAAAATGACCCAGAGTTAGACCAAGATATAGGTGGATTGATACAGTACAAAGTGCCTTAAACGATAGAAATATAAGATCTGATAATCTAACAGATAAACTTAGGTGTTCATGGTTATTGATGACTTATTTTTCACGGTATTAACAACACCACACACTTTTTTCACAAAGATGTTTTATGAATGCTTATATTTTGCTGATTTTCAACTCAACATCATCAGAGCACAACACACTTTTACATGCTACAGTGAGTGAGTGAAACAATGTAATTGCTAAAGACAAAAGATCTAAAGTCCTATTTTTGGTGCCCTCTAATGAAAAAAATAATAAAAAAAGCTGTACAGGAGTTTTTGTTAGGATAACCGTCTCACAAATTTTTCGCAAATTAATGCAACCATATTTGTTAAGATTGGGAGAATTCTTCAGAGTGATTGCTGACGCAAAAAATAACGTTTCAGATCTATAACGACTTCTAAATAGCACATTCATTTTCCTCCATCTAATCCTGTTTGAAGGAGTGTCCAAAGCATGGCCTGCCAGTCCTGACTTGCCATAGTAATAGTAGCGAATGTATCTTTCATGTTCTTCCAGACTGATGTTCACTGATCTTCCTGTTTGCCCATAATAGGCCAAATCACAGTCACAAGGAATTTCATACCCTGATGGGTGTGCTAAAGGATGAAGTTTTATCCCTAGGCAAGCGAATCAGAGTTGCCAGCTTGACATGAGATTTGAAAGTGGTGCGAAGGCCATGTTTCAACAAAACATTGGACATCTTTTCCGATATAGGGAATAGAAATGGTTATGTTGTATTCATGTGTATTAGGGGAGGGCAGAGTAATGGGACTATGTAGTATTTTATCTATTTTGTAGTGATTGTAGCCATTGGCTAAATACGTATGGCACAGATATTGGAGTTCTGTGGTTAGAGCTGTATCGTTAGAACAAATGGCTCTGGCTCTAGGTGTTTTTAAAATGCATACTGTTGGACTGGATGATGATGTGATTGTTTATGTAGGTATTTTCCTGTGTGTCTAGGTTTTCTGTAAATAGAAAAAGATAGTGATCCATCTGAAAGGCAGGTGACTAATGTGTAAAGAAATGGTAAACAGTTATTTGATTCTTTTTCTACTGTGAAGTGTATTTTGGGGTGTTGGCTGTTTAGGTAGGTGACAAACGAATCCAAAGTGTCTTGTCCATGGGGGCCAGATGCCAAACACATCGTCTACGTAGCGTAACCACACTTGTGGCTTGTATGTAGCTGTGGTAAGTACTTTGTTTTCAAAGTGTTCCATGTAAAAATTTGCTAACGGGGAAGAGAGGGGGGGGGAACCCATAGCAGTACCATTAATCTGTTTGTAGAATTTTCCTCCCCATGTAAAGTAACCTGCATTCATGGTCAATTTAAATAATTCAAAAATATCAGTGGGAAATTTAGAATTGATTAAATCAAGAGTGTCTATAAGTGGTACATTGTTAATAAGGAGGTGACATCGAAACTAACCATTATGTCTGAATCTTTTAGGATTAGATTTTTAACCAGCGTTTTGAAATATACTGAATTTTTTACAAAAGTAGAGGAGTTGCTGGTAAAAAATTCATTACATTTCAAAATGTACTGGATGGGAGAAGCGACTTGGCTAAATGCCGGGCCAGTTTATATGTAGGACTATCTATGCTATCGACTACGGGGCGTAGGAGGATATTAGTTTTTTGTGGATTTTTGGTAATCCATAAATACGGGGTGGTTTAACATGCATTGGTTTTATTTTCCTAATGATTTCTTTGGGCCACGATGTCACTTTTTTCAGTAATTTTCGGACTTTTTTCTTTTGAGACATCGTAGGGTCTCGATGTATAATTTGATATGTGGAACTGTCACATAGGAGATCTTGCATTTTTCTGTTATACTCTTTTTGATTCATGATAACTGTTACATTTCCTTTATCGGCTTTTGTAATAATAATATTTTTATTATTATATAATTTTTTTAGGGCAGTTATTTGCTTCCGTGGCATATTGCTTTTTGGAGGCTTAGCCTTTTTTAGAATACTTGCCATATCTAGTTGCACTTTATCGGCCATTGCTGGCAGAAAATCGTGGATACCCCATTCTACGTTCATCATGATTTCTAGTTTAGGAATTTGTTTGGGCGTGATGGCAAAGTTATGTCCTTGACTGAGAGCGTTCTTGGCTTCTTCAGTAAATGCTTTTGATGATAGGTTTACAGGTTCACCTTCCTTAAATGATGCTGCGACAACGATATCATTCCATCTTTTCTGAAATTCAAAGAAAAGTTACATTCAGCAAAGGCACATCTTATTTATCAACTTGTGAGTAGCGCTTCTCCTAGAACAAATCGCCACTACTTGCTTAGAGCTTAGTAAGCTGAACAGCTCTACAACAAGAACTAATCAACGTGTTAAATCCTGAAATGTGGACTGTCCTACAGCACATCTCCGAAGTTGCAGCAAAAAAGAATTCACAAAAGTAAAGAGCAAACACCTAAAGAAATATGAACTCCTACAACAGCGCCAACATACGAAGTCCCGACAGCAACTTCTACGAGACCATGTGGTCGTAAATCTATCATCGGAAACACTCAGTGAAGAAGCCAAGAACAGTCTCAGTCTACAACATAACTTTGCAGTTATGCCCAAACAAATTCCTAAACTAGAAATCATGATGAAAGTGGAATGTGTTATCCATGATCTTCCACCAGCAATGGTCAATAATGTGTGACTAGATATAGCAAGTATTCTAAACAAGACTAAGCCTCCAAAAAGCAATATGCCACGTAAGCAAATAACTGCCCTAAAAAAGTTATTTAATAATAAAAATATTATTATTACAAAAGCCGATAAAGGAAATGTAGCAGTTATCATGAATCAAGAAGAGTATAACAGAAAAATGCAAGATCTCTAATGTGACAGTTCCACGTATCAAATTATACATGAAGACTCTACGATGTCTCAAAAGAAAAAAGACCGAAAATTACTGAAAAAAAGTGACATCATGGCCCAAAGAAATCATTAGGAAAATAAAACCAATTCATGTTAAACCACCTCGTATTTATGGATTACCAAAAATCCACAAAACTAATATCCTCCTATGCCCCGTAGTCGATAGCATAGATAGTCCCACATATAAACTGGCCCGGCATTTAGCCAAGTCGCTTCCCCCCCCCCCTTACTGGCAACTCCTCTACTTTTGTAAAAAATAAAAATCTTATCCTAAAAGATTCAGACATAATGGTTAGTTTCGATGTCACCTCCTTATTTTTACCAATGTACCACTTATAGACATTCTTGATTTAATCAAGTCTAAATTTCCCCCTGATATTTTTGAATTATTTAAATTTACCATGAATGCAGGTTACTTTACACTGTCGCATGTACAAGTGTGTTGTGCTCTGATGACGCTGAGTTGAAAATCAGCGAAATATAAGCGTTAATAAAACATCTTTGTGAAAAAAGTGTATGGTGTTGTTAATACCATGAAATATAAGTCATGGAGATCTGATTTAGAGGAAAATTGTAGATAGGAAGTTAGTAATGATGTAAATTTTTCATGTAGTACTATCATATCGTGTACACCACTTGAGGGTACATGGTAGGTAAATCTTAGATAACACAAAGTCTATCATACCACTCCTTTCAACTCATTCATGCCTGCACATTCACTATCCCTCAGGCCGTAAATTCCATGTCACTACTCTCCATGCAAAAAAGCCACTTCTCATTCTTCTAGTCACCAGCTTATTTTGCAGTTTTCAAGGATGCACCCTTGTCCTTGTTTCTCCCCCATGTTCTACTATATGAAAACTCTCTCCTGTGTCTGCTGTAACTGAAACTACATCTCAGCAGTTTAGATGTTCATAATCATGCTACACCTTCATTATCTCACCACCAAACTCTGTACTTTGTAAGCCCTCAGTCCTGATGCCATTTTTATTATCTGCCTCTGTACTTCCAAGAATGATTTATTCTTTATAAATCTGTTGACCATAACAGTAATACAGATGTGGTCTGATCAGGACTTTATACATTGGAATTGTATAAAGTCCTGATCAGACCTACATTACTACCTTTTACCCCTCTTTTTATTCGTACTAGGCAAGGTCCTTAGTATTGCAGCACAGAAATCCTTTGGAACACTTTCACAATCTTGCAATATGGCCCCTAAATTTCAAATTTTTATTGACTAACCTAAGATCTATCTGTGCTCCTTGGCTTTATCTAGTAGAAGTTCACCAAGTGGGTATGCAGCCTCCCACTGGTGGAACAGAAATTTCAAGATTATGTATATTTAGTTGCATTAAACTAACTCCCCACTCATTTACCCATCTAATTGTGCATTTAAATCCTCCTCAAGGGCTACCATATAATACTAATAACCCTTCCAAAATTCACATGATATTCAAGTAAATAAACATATCCATGAAAGCAAGTGACCATATCATTGGCATAAAGGTTAAAAAGAAAAGATACCAGTACTGATACCTGTGGATGTGATCTTCCTTTTCCTTGATACTGCTCTCCCATCTAGAACTGATATCTACTAGACAGTCAATTTCTGATTCAATTCACTAATCAGATATCTAGCTCCATGTGATGCAATTTAAATATCAACTTATCATGTGGCAACTTATCATATGCCTTTGCAAAATCTAAAAAAAATGGTAGTATATGCCTTTCCCATATCAGCTACTCTTGTTACTATTATAAAAGGCAAGCAAATAGTATTACTAGTATTAGATTATTATTGTGTGACACCTCCAGGGAGTCCAAAGACTCGTTGAGGCTCTCCACCACCACCACCACTACTCAATCCACCAACTACAATGAACTGCAACTACCATCATCTACACCAACTCCATCTACCGCCCGCCACCACCACTAGTATTTTCACAGACAATCACAAACATCCATGCGCATGTCAGGATTCGAACCCACAGCTGAAACCTCACTTAACCTTTGTACATGTTGTTTATTATTTTAACGGTATAATAGAACATAGAAACTAAGTAAATAATTAATTTATTAACTTGATGCTGGTATTATAACCAGCATCTTCAGAGCACAAAAACACTGTTTGTCACAATACGTGAGACTAAAACAACATGGTGTACTTAAACAAAATTGTAGCAGCAACACAAAGACTAGAGTCCTGATTTTGGCACCCTCTATCTGACAAAAAAAAAAAAAAAAAAAAAAAAAAAAAAAAAAACACGCTATCATATATTACTAGAGTTCTAACAAAGTGCTAGTTTTTTCTTAATATGACTGTCTCCCAGATCTTCGGCAAGTTAATACAGCCATATTTGTTGAGATTTGGAGTGTGTTTTAGGGCTTCTGTCGCCTCTAAGAACAAAGAACAATCTCTCTGATTTATATGGGTTTCTGTGTAGTACTTTTGTGTTTTTCCAGTTGATCCTGTGTGCAGGTATCCAGAGCATGGTCTAGTAGGCCCGACTTCCCATAATGATAATTCCAGACGTATCGTTTATGTTCGCTGATGCGGATATTCACAGTTCTTCCTGTTTGACCGTAGTAGGCTTGATTGCATGAGCAGGGTACTTGGTAGACTCCTGGATGTGATAAAGGAGGAATGCTGTCCTTGGGTGAGTGGATGAGGGTGGCTAATTTGCTACATGGTCTGAATGTAGTGCGTAGTTTATGTTTATTGAGAATTCTTGAGATCTTTTCGGATGTGCCTTTAATGTAAGGGATGGTGACTGTTTTGTTGTAGTTCTCTGTGGTGGATGGTGGGAGGGGTTTCTTAGGAGTGTTTAGTATTTTGTTTATTTTTTGTGGATTGTAGCCGTTGGCCAAGAAGGTGTGGTGTAAGTGAGTCAGTTCAGCAGTAAGAGCCTTGTCATTTGAACAGATTGCTCTCGCTCTATGGGTTAGCGTTTTTAATATGCCATATTGTTGAGAAGGATGATGGTGTGATTGTTTGTGTAAGTATCTGCCTGTATGTGTGGGTTTTCTGAAAACTGAAAATGATAAGGAACCATCTGGGAGACGTGTGATGAGTGTATCCAGGAAGGGCAGACAGTTGTTGGCTTCCAGTTCCATAGTAAAGTGGATTTTTGGATGTTGGCTATTTAAATGTGCTAAGAATGTTTTCAATGTCTCAGGGCCATGTGGCCAAATAGCAAGCACATCATCAACATAGCGTAGCCAAAGTGTTGGTTTGAGAGTGGCTGTATTGATTGCTTGTTTTTCCAGGTGTTCTATGTAAAAGTTGGCTGGGGGGGGGGGAGCCCATGGCTGTCCCATCAATTTGTTTGTATATTTTCCCTTTCCATGTGAAATATCCTGCATGTATTGTGAATTTGAATAGTTCAAATATATCAGGGGGGAAGTGTGACTTCAGTAGATTGAGGGTTTCTATTAGTGGTACATTTGTGAATAGTGAAGTGATGTCAAAGCTTACTATTAAGTCTGAGCTTTTTAGGGTGAGGTGCTGTAAGATGCTTTTTAGGTGTGCTGAATTTTTGACAAAGGAGGGAGAATTGTTAGTGAGAGTGGCTAGTAGCTTCGCTAAATGTCTAGCCAGTTTGTATGTGGGACTATTTATACTGTCCACAATTGGGCGTAGGGGTGTGCCTGGTTTGTGAATTTTTGGTGATCCATAGATCCTCGGTGTTTTAACATGGAAGGGTTTGAGTTTGTTAACTGTGTCTTTGGGCCAGGAAGTGACTTTTTTTAATAATTTTCGTGCCTTATTCTTTTGTGTGTTGGTGGGATTGTGATCTATACTTTTGTATGTTGACTGATCTTGTAATAGTGTGTGCATTTTGTTTTCATATTCAGTTGTGTCCATCACCATGGTTGCATTTTCGACAGAGTCAAAAACCGGCACCAAAAGAAGTTCGAAAATCTACAACAACAGAACACCATACAACGATCGCAATTACAACAAGACCTCGTTGTCGTGAATCTATCGTCACTCACCTTAAGCAAAGAAGCTTAGTTTCTGTGTTCTATTATACCATTAAAATAATAAACAACATGTTCGACGAACACATAAGTCTGTCCACACGTTTAACCTTTGTACAGTTTCCTCAATCTGTCCTCATACTTCAAGTCCAGAGACAGTCTTACTTATTTGCTTCTGCACTCTCGCCAATGTATAGCCAGGTAACTAGATCTGCCCATGAAAATCCAAATGAGGCTTAATTAGTACCTTATACAGAGGAACTTATCAGTATTCTTCACATTATAGCAACAATTTTCTGGGTAACCCTTACGACTTTGCAATGTGTGTGTCCCCCCCCCCCCCCGAACTTCAGTTTTCTATCCAGATCTCCAGATCCGTTGCCTCCTCCGCAGCCTGAAGGCACAGGATGTATGTGGAAATGGGTTGAACTGCCCTGCTGTTGTACTGGTGGGTGAGCTGTGTGACTGTTGCACGTCTTTTCTGAGATACCAATCATCATATCCAGTGCTCATCACTAGGATCAACCACACATGGCTAACCAATGTGAACCCTTCTGCTGGATGTGTGTTCATAGTTAATCCAGTCCTGGTACACCCTTGATACAGTAGTACTGGAGCAACCAACAAGTGTGGCTGTTTCCGAAATACTGTTATTTGCCCTCTGGGGCCCCAACTGTTTGCCCACAGTGTGGCAAAAGTAGCTGTACGTGACATTGATATCACATGTTAATTATCACACTGAATATATAAATCGCAAGGGGGTGGGGGTGTTCCTAAAGCAAAAACTAACTCAGCATATATCATTGATATATAACTTAAACAACAGCATTCCCAGAATAGAACCCTTTGGTATCAAATTCTCACTTTCCTTTATGGCTACTCCACCTCCATACACAACTCCTGGCTCCTATTAGTCAACTGGCCCTGTAACCAAGCTATCAAATAACTATCCATCCCCATCCTGCTCAATTTCAACAGTAGTTTATTATCATTCAGTACTCGATCAAATGTTTTAGCAAAATCCAGGTGAATCATGTCATCAGCATCTCCTCCATCCAATACACTAGTCGCCCTATTATAAAATATAACAAAGTTAATGAAGTATAACCTTCCTTTAACAAACCCATGCTGTTCTCGAAAAATTCCCATTCTCATTAATCCAGGCTTGTGTTCTGTCAACACTTTCACCATTACCCTTGTAGTGGTGTAAGTGTTATAGGCTATTTGATATACCTAATGGCCTATACTTTGGCCAACTGACTTGGATTCTCCCTTATATGGTGACACAGTTTTGTCCTCTGCCACTCCTCTGAGATCGTTCTCACTGCCAAGGATGTCAGGAGCACAGCCAGCTTTGTAGCATATGTGGTGATATCCTACCCAGTCACACAGCCTTTTTAACATAAAGGTTACTTAATATTCTAAATACTTTCGATTCTTGAGCTGTCATTCTTTTATCCTCCTCCTTCCTATAGCTGTTCAATGCCACTCTTAAATCCCCCCCCCATCACCACATGAAATACACTAATAAAATACTCATTGAACATTTTCACTATATCTTCAGCAGATGTCTTATGTTGCATCTCCAACAACTAAATTCAGTATTCACCCTTCTTCTACTAGCAACATAACTAGAATTCTCTAGAGTTTTAATTTACTTTTTCAACCACCCTCTTTTCATATGCCAATTTCTCTTTCCTTACTGTATACTCATCTTTCCTGACTTGTATACATCTCGTACTATTGAGGGGCAGCTTACTCTTTATATCTCCATAACATCCTCTTTCTGAGAAGCTACTCCATAATTTCATGATTCATCCATTTTACTTCTAATTTATTTATTCTCTGAACTATCCTTCTTCAGTCCATTGGGCACTTTCCCAGTTGCTAGACTTTCACTGAACCAGGGCAGTGGAGCTGTCAATTCTTTAGCTCATTCTCTTGAAATATGCAGTGAAATCTCATCTAGTCCCACTGCCTTATTAATTAACTTTAATAATTTCAGTTTTTCTTGGACTGTAGTGCTACTCTATTTCCATATTCTATTTTTGTCTTCTCACTATACTAGTTACTTTCTTGGCTTCAGTCTTATTCCTCATGCAACTGCTCTCCACGTCTCTCCTCATACATTTCCCGTAATGTCTTTTTCACCTGCCACTCCTCTTTAATTTCATTAGTTATCTACATTACACCATGTTATATTTTTTGCTTGAAGAAATGTAGTTTGCCACTACTGTTGATAAATATTTCTTCACTATCCCCATGCAATGCTGATATTCCTCCCTTCCAATTCTTACATCCAAGCTGATTTCTATGCTGATTATAGTTAGTTGCTCCTTGGTGAGAATTTATGAATTCTCATCTCCTTGATACTTCTGTCTATTCAGCCTCCAAGACAATACTGCATGAGTACTCTTACCATTAGAGCTAAGACAGTTACAGAGAGAGAGAGAGAGAGAGAGAGAGTTCAGGTTAGACCAATCTAAGACGGCATTGCAACTTTCTTTGAAAAGGCATTCATACTCAAAAACTGCTTCTAAAATAGCAACCCTACTTAAGTGGGAAAAGCTGCAGAAGAAGAAGACTCAAAAACTGCTTTTATGGAGAAGATGAGCTTCATCCTGCCAGATATTATCCATAGAACCAGATTTAAATCTGAATGCCTTTTCAGAGAAAGTTGCGAAGCCCTTTTACACTGGCCTAACCTGAATTGGAATGACTGTCTCACTCTCTCTCTCTCTCCCAAACGTTTGGGAGATTCTCATTTTATGTAAACATCAAAAACAATTTTAATATTATTTATTAATATATTAATTTCTAGCTTGTGGCAAACATTTAATTGGTAAACTGATTGTTGTGTGTATCTTGTTACATTTGCTTGTTTCTGCACACTGATGATGTACTGTTATTTTCAATACAAAAAAAAAAAAATTTAGTTTAATCCTTTATCCAAGTGTGAGCAAACAAAGTTTGCGCCTGAAATTATCTTCAGGACTGAGGTAAAGTAGTACAACACCGGGCAACTCAGAACAAAGGTGGACCAATCAAAAAATGGAAAAGTCATTTATGACAAGGTGCCAGGAGATTGTCACATATAAAATTAAGTTAAAGATGCCAAGAAATTATATTCTTGGTTTTGTCTTTTATCCAACCGAAATTGCGAAGTTTCCATGTGAAGTCACTTCATGACTGGGTTACTTGTATATAGAGGTTAATGACTTCACATCAAGCCTCTATATACAAGCAGCCTAGTCATGAATTGACTTCATTTGCAAGCTTTGTTTGCTTACAGTTCGATAAAGATGAAACCATGAATATAACTTCTTGACATCTTTAATTTAGAATATAACCAAGTGAAAAAAACTATAAACATCTGTCTATAATCCAGAATATTTTAGCAATAAGGTGTGATACCTTTTGGCTACTTATATATGGAAATATGACTTCTGCATCACTTCAACTTCATCACTTCAGAAGAAAAGTCACCAGCAAGGATGTCATTCAACTCCACAGAGTCAAGATCCCATAGGAGACAGAAGTTACATATCTCGGAGTATAATTAGACAACAAACTCTTATTTAGCAACCACATCAAACTAACAGGAGTGAAGACATCCAAAGTAATTGCACAACTCTACCCCCTATCAACTGCAAAAGAAAATTAGATCTGCAAAACAAGCTAACTCTGTACAAAACTGTAATTTGCCTAGTTATCACCTACGCTTCTCCAGCATGGAGTCATACCTCAAAAACTAACATACAGAAACTACAAAGAATCCTGAATAAGTGCCTAAGAATGATCCTGGATGCTCCATGGTACATAAGAAACTCCCAGATCCATCGAGAAGTAAACATTCCTTCTCATCTCCGTGATTTAGCTGAAAAATTCTTTTCCAAGGCAACCCTGCACTCAAATCCACTAATCAAGCAAGCTAACAACTACAGTGAAGCAGTACACTGCAAATATAAAAGACAAAAATCAATTCTACTACAAACTGAACATAGCTAACTTCAGGCCCCAAGAGGGCAAGCAGAAAGCTCAATAATACCTCATCCATTGTATCACTTACACAGATAAAGGGGAACAAGAAAAGCATTTTTGCTTCACCCATCCAGCCAGTAACGTTATAGTTTATAGCTTAGCATCTTTTCTAGATTTGGCTCCCACTGATGAGGACTCAATAAAGGTCCTGAGACTATTCTTCCCATTCTAGTTATACTATTTAATTCCTTTCTCTCATCAAGACACATACAAGTGAATTTGTAACAAGCCACACCGTCCTCATTCCAAAACCTAAAAGTGGGAATGAGATACATAATTAAAAGCATACATGTGTATGGAGTACCAGGTAGAGCAGTAGAATTTAATCTATATCTACTACATGATCTAATCCGCTTAGTTAACATGAAAAAGCAGTCGATGGTGGTGCTATCAGTAGACCTTACTCAAGCATTTGTAAAGTCCAGGATCCCTTTTTATTCCACATCCTCCAGCAAATTGGTGTAGGTGAAAAACTGCTATCTGTTATTAAAGGAGCCTATGACAATTCAGAAACCACCTCCTAGTTAATGGGTTCTTGTCAGACCAGGTCATTTTTGTTTTTGTTTATTGATTGTTTGTTTTTGGGTTTAATGGCACAAGGATATCTATAGTCATGCTGATCTGAACATGTAATAAATAAGTGGTATGTATAGGTCTAAAATCTGTATATTAAAATTAAAATCAAAATAATCATAAATCAAACATTTTATAAAAATAAACAAGGTAATAAATGTGTAAAACTGCATAAAATCAGTGTAGAAAAACATGTAAAAGATGTGTATGAGAAGTATAAAAAATTATTAAAATTCATAAAGCATTCATAAAAGTCAGATTTTTAAAAACATATCTACAATAAGTTAACCAAAGAAGTATATAATTGTATACTTCTTTGGTTAACTATATCCAAGCAGTCAACGAGTTCAATAAAATCTACCCGAGTGCATATAGCTCAGACAGATTATAAAAGTGGCTAAAATAATGACTGCACTCATTGCCAAAATGAGGGAAGTCAGTTGGAATATGAGTGGTGGATAGTCTGGTGTTACAAAACTCACACACACAGGCATGTCATCACTCCTCGACAGGAAGGAGTGAATATGATAACTATGACCTATGTGGAGCTTAGCAAGGACAAGTTTTTCTCTTCGAACCTTGTGCATGCTAAAGGATGGATAAATAAAAATGATATCTCATTATTGCAGTGTATGGTCCATTCCAGAAGAGTAGCCAGTTTGTGACGAGTATTAGAAATAGTCAAAATTTTTGTTATCTGTATGTTATTATGAATATCCTCATCAAATTCCTGCACATGTACCCTCAAGGGGTGTACAGGATATGATAGTACTAACATGAAAAAATTACATCATTACTAACTTCCTATCTACAATTTTCCTCCAAATCAGTCTGTTACTTGTCAAGACTCCAACATTATCAGATCTTATATTTCTGTCGTCTAAGGCACTTTGTACAGTATCAATCCACCTATATCTTGGTCTTCCTCTAGGTCATTTTCCTGCCAACCTGGCAGAGAACACTTGTTTTACTAATCTTTCTTCGCCCATTCTATTTAAGTGATCATACCACCTGAGATTAACTCTGCTAATGCATTCCTGGATGCTGACAATGTCAAGTTCTAATATCCTAATTTTTAATATGATATTGCCATTGATGCCATCTATTCACACCTCTAATCATTCTCAGGACTCTCGTATAAAATTGGTTTGAACACTGTCTTCTATATACAGCTAATTTATTGTTTTGACTAATTTCTCTCTTATTCCATATGAATTTATTCAATTCATTTCCTACCATACCAGCTTTCCTGATTCTGTTGTCTATTTCCATATTTAACTTACCATCTTCACTAAAAATCATGCCTAAGTAGCTGAAATATTTTACTTGTTCCACAGGTTCTCCATTCACAAAGCAGTTGAATTTTCAATGATTCTGCCTATTTTCATTGTCTTTGTCTTTTTATTGTTGACCTTCATACCATATCTATTACAACAGTCATTCAATTTAGTCAGAGAATCTTGCAGACTTGTAGCAGATTTATTTAGAAGTATAACATCATCCGCATAAAGCAAAGAGCTGACATTAACATCACCAATTTGGATATCATATTTAATACCACTTTCCTTCATAACGTGATCCATATAGATAATGAATAACAGAGGGGATAATGTACATCCTTGTCTGACACCACATTTAACATTAAACCATCTTCCTGTACTTCCTTCATTAACTGCTGGCTTACAACTACTTAAATAGAGACTAAGTATTGCTTGATATAATGCCCCATCGACACCATATAACTATAGAGTATTGAATAGCTTCTCTCTTGGCACCTTGTCATATGCCTTTTCCAAATCGACAAAACTTAAATACAGATCTTTGTTATATTCCCATGCTTTCTCGACTATTTGTTGTAAAGTGAAGATCTGATCCTGACAGCCTCTATTTGGCCTGAATCCAGCTTGTTCTTCACCAGGCTTTTCTTCTACAATTCTTCTCAACCGTTTCTCAAGTATACTTGCATAGATCTTGCCAGGAACACTCAGTAGGGAAATACCGCTGTAATTCTCACATTCAGTTTTATTTCCCCTTTTATATATGGGTACTATGAGAGCTCTACTCCAATCATGGGAATTCATCCTTCTGTCCAGGCTTTCTGAATTATGCAGTGCAGCCACTGTAAGACTCTTATACCACCATACTTCAGCATTTCTGGTCGAATATCATCTACTCCTCCTGCCTTTCCACATTTCAAGCCTTTGATGGCTTTTTTCTACTTCAAGTATGGATATGTATTCCTGACTGCATGCCTGGTCAGTGGTTTTTACCACTGTGCTGTCATCACTGCTTGTTTCATTTAGCAGTTTTTCAAAGTAATTACTCCATACTTCAAGGATATCTTTTTCTCCCGTTTTCATGTCAACTTTATCATCTCTAACTCCTTTTACAGCACTCTTTCCTCCATTCCTAACCTTCTTCAACAACCAACCTCCAGAATATTTTGCCACCTTCTTGATATTTATTTTCTATATTCTTGCCAAAGTCCTCCCATGACTTTTGTTTAGCTAGTTTTACACAGTGTTTAGTATTATTGCATTTGTCTCTGTATTCCCTAAGAGGACATGCTGACTTATTTGCCAGGAACTTTTGATATGCTTTCTTCTTTTCCTTCACTGCCTGTTTAACTTCCTGTGTCCATAATGGAGTTCTAATTTTTCTATCCTTGCGGACAAATTCACCACATGCCTCCCTAGTTGAATCAATCAGGGTTTTCTTCAAGGCTTGCCACTGAATCTCCAAGATTTGATTCCTGTTCTCAAACTCCTTCATTTTTTCTTCAATAATCTTTGTGTATTTTAGTCTGCAGTTCACATCTGAGAGCTGCTCAACTTTTATTCGCTTTAAAACTTTCTTACATGTTATTCTTTTCGATATGAAATTCAATTTTATCCTGCTCAAGACTAAATAGTGATCACTTCCAATTTCAAATCCTCTGTACACTCTGGTGTCCTGCACCAGGGAAAAAACATCACTATCAACAATAACATAGTCAATGAGACTTTTCTTATTCCTTGCCTCATCTCTCCATGTGAATTTATGCACATTTTTATGTTGGAACATGGTGTTAGTAATAACTAGTCTATGTCCTGAGCAGAAATCCAACAGATATTTGCCATTATTATTAGCCTTGCTCTCTTCTCCAAATTTTCCCAAAATATTTTTGTATGTCTCACAATCATTTCCTACTCTGCTATTTAGATCCCCAACAAGGACCAACTTTTCCTTTTTCATTGTGTCAGTTGCTTTTTCTAAAGCCTCAAAAAATTCCTCCACTTCTACCTTAGTAGAACCTTCTGTGGGACCATAGGCACAAATAAGTCTCAATATCCAGTTCCCCATGCTCATATTTGCCCACATCACTCTACTTGAGACTGCCTGCCATTCAAGAAGATTAGTCTTATTTTGTATTGAATACTATACTACTCCTTCTTTTCCTTGATTGTCCATACCTGAATATAACATTTTGTATTTATTGCTCAGAAAGATGTCACCAGGTTTTATCTTTTTTGTTTCAGTCACCCCTATTATATCGATCTGGTACTTATCTAATTCCTCAGCTAGCTCCATTTCTTTGCTATTCAGTCTTCTCATGTTGATAGTACCGATATTTAACTATGGTGATGTTGAGTTGGGGCATGTTTTCAGATTTAGATTTTAGATTTAGTTTTCAGATTTCAGATGGTATTATGAATATAAGGTCGTCTTAATAGTTTATGCAAAGTAAAATATTCTTTAATAAATTTTGGAAGTGTTTTTTTTTATTAGAATATAATAAATTTAGTTTAATCCTTTATCCAAGTGTAAGCAAACAAAGTCTGCACCTAAAGCAACTTGTGGTAAAGGTGGACCAAGCTCTCATCACTCTTTGTCTTAGTATCTCCCATAATGGGGGACAGTGGAATGGTTTACTAAATCTGGGCTGCTGAGTTCACATAATTTATCAATTGTTTAGGAAATTCTTCATTTTTGAAAATCTGTTTTATGTTTTTAGTTTCATTATTATGATATCTGTTGTTAGTTGAGTATTTATATGAATTGATGAACAGTGAAAATGACTGAATTTTTAATGGAGTGCAGATTTGAAATGCTAGTAGTTCTAGATGTGTATATGTTTTATGGGTTATTTTTGTTTCCATGTGATTGTTGGATCTGATTAATGCTATATTATGGAAATTTATAGATTTGTCACATTCTGGTTCAATGGTAAATTTAAGTTTGTTACTGAAATTGCTGAGTGACATTTGTAGTGTCAAGTTATAAAAAGTAAGGCCAGTAAAAGGAAAGGATTTAGTATGCTAGATTCTAGATGAGCCAAAAATAGTCCAAGTTCATGCAATAAAACATTATTAGTGAGTAGATGTAGCAATTTAACTAAGCACCACCACCTTTTTTGCTTTTTGCTCTCATTTCTTTCCCTCAGGAAATTGTGCTTCATAATTCTGAAGTTGATTTGATGCCACATCAAAACCACTTATATAACATAATTATGAGACAGTTTCACCAGTACCGCCACTCTGGTCTTGCAGACCATGCTCTGGATACACGCCACAGAATATGGTGGAAGAAAGCCACGGTAATACACCGTAGTAAATTCAAATTTGAAAGGCTATTCATGGAATCAGCCTCGGCACTTAGAAACATGCCAAACCTCAACATATTTGGTTGCACGAGACTGCCCCAAATTTGGGATACTTACATCAGAAGACCTTCAGCCCAATGGCCAAGAATACTTACATAACCTGCTGGGGGGGGGGGGGGATCACCATCAGGACTTTTAGGAGAAACAATAGCTTCCTGCTTCGCCCTCATTTACTGTGTGTAATGCCTGCATGCACGTGTCTTTATTTTAAGTTCCTGTGTGACGTTGCAGAAATATTGGAAATATAGATTAAAGTTTAATTTAATTTATATCCTTTGTATGTTGTAACCTTAAGTTATTTAATAAGCATAATTATGAGACATTTTTATTTATTTAACCTTCTTGGATTTTAAATTATTTCTGCGCATCATTTATCCATTTCGGGTGGTTTGTCTTTTCATGTATTTTTGTCTTCTTTTATATTGTCTTTTCATGTATTTTTAATATTTTACAGTTTATCTTGTTTAATTCATTTCTGACTTATTCCTTCATTGTTCAGTTTCCTTCTTAAGTCTTTAAAATAAATTATTCATATAGTACTGTCTCATTTAAATTATCAGTTTATGAAAGCAATAGCAGCATAAAGTACTGCAGTGTCATCCTAAATGTAATTTCAAGGTATGTTTTTCAAAATGAATTGTGAGTACTTCGTCTGTAAATGAATTCAAGAACAGATATGATAGATATTGTTTTGATAGTTTGGGTCTCCCGCAGTGAGTCTATTGACTCCATGGAGATACCTAATAATAATTATAATATTATTAAAAAATAAAAATACATTATCTATTTCTTAATAGTTTTACATACTAAATCATAGATCTGAGCCAGTGTGTTCAAAACTTAGGGGTGCTTCTAGACAAAATAAGCATGATATGTTACATTGATTTGAAATCAGAAGAACTTTTTGAAAAACATCAGTAATAATATATCATCTGAAAAGTTTGTTTTAAAAATGAGTGCAGAAGTACAGGTCATGTCAAAAGAGTGGGAACAGAGTATGTATAAGAGAAATAACTGCAAAAAATATCAGACTGGAAGACAGGAATGAGATAATGAGAGAGTGAAAAGTGGCCAGAATAAAAAAAAAAGGAGACAGCAAAAATTATCTAGAGAATGATGAAATAGTTGAAATGAGGGAGAAAGAGACAGTGTGCTTAAGTGGAGTCTTTTATAGGACAAAGTGTGAGCTTAAGAGATTGAAGAAACAGCCTGATAAGAAGAGCAAAAAATAAAAGGTGTGAGGGAAGACAAAGGAATGCTCAAAAAATCCAAAGTATGCAAGAAAGTTGAGAATTTTGTATAGCATTTGCGATAAAAGGGCTACTTGATATGAGAATGTGTGCATGTGTATGATGAAATTGTGCATCAGAGGTGTAAAGATGAATGATGTTAGTAAAGCTATCAGGATGCAAAGGTGAAAGTGTTTACTGGGTGTTTGGGTAGTATAAATGATTTGAAAAGGTGATAACTGTGGAATGAGAAAAATAAGAAGGCTCTAATTAACTACAAAGAGATGAAAAGAGAGACTGTGTCAAGATATATATATATATCTGTTGCCAGAGTATCATAGAAATGCGTTGAGAAGCAGGGCCATGATTACATATAATTCAATACATAGCTTGTGTTTGATTGATTTGACTGATTTAGAGTGAAATGGTGCAAAGACTACTCAGGTCATTCTGTGCCAGTATTGATATGAGCAGTATTTAAGGTGAAAGTAAATTGATAAATAAGTGTAAAAAGGTGTAGATAAAATGTATAAAAGCAATTCTAAAAGGGTACAAAAACACAAGTGTAACTAGGTGTATAAGAACCAAGTAAAAAAATGATATAAAAAGCAAAGCAAGTGTAAAAAAATGTATAAAACAGATCAAAACAACTAAATATTAAAAGCCTACACACAAAGAAACATTAAATTATCATGGAAAATATTTATTTCCTGTAAAAATTTAAAGACCAAAGAAACATTTGGTGAGCCTGATAAAAAATTTGCCTGAGTGTAGGACTCAGGCAGATTATGAATATAGCTACAGTTAACGAAATGAGGTCAGTCATTTAAAATATGACTGATCGTTAGTACAGAAATGTCATCAGCATGTCATCACTGCTTAATAGAAAGGAGTGTTTGAGACAATTTTGAACATGTGCAGAGCCAAGCAAGAACAACTTTCCCTTTACAGATCGTGCACAGACTTACGCTACCACAATTTAATTACAGATTGAATTCAATAGAGCTTATTATTGTGATTAAGTAACAAGTAGACACAGTTGAAAATATTTAATTAAGATGGATTAATTACAAATATTTTGATTTACATATTGTGGATCATCGTCAGTGTAAAACAGATAGAATGCAAAAAAATTAAACAAGGAAAGTATATGGAGAATGGAATCTTTCCTTATATGCAGTAATGAGACAACCAGGAAAAAAAAAAAAACAATACTAATGGGATCAACTGAAGTGGATGTGTGTGCGATTAAAAAAATAATAAATGAAATAAAATTGAAGAATATGTTACACGTAACAATAATAACAATAAAAAAAAAAAACCTTATATAATTAAACATTATAGTTTCTTAGTAATAATTTCCTGGATTTTTGGCATAGAGAGTTCATCCTTAAGATTGAGATTTGGGTGATGCCAAAGTATTCAGAACTTTCTTTACAGAGACACTCATATTTATGGGAACATTTGTTGTAATTTGGCATTGTTTCAAAGGATCCTGTATTTAAAATGAATTGAAGATGCCAAGTAATTATATTCTTGGTTTAATCCTTTATCCAAGTGTAAGCAAACAAAGTTTGCACCTGAAATACTTTCAGGACTAGGCAACTCGTATATAGAAGCTAATGACTTCACATCACTTTCCTTAATTCTTGTAGAAAGGCTTATACGCTGGTTAAACACAACATGATTATTAAATACTTAAGGAATTCACAATGTATACTAGAATATAAATTAAATAAAACTTTAGTATATATTTCCAATATTTCGGCAATGGCAATGTCACGGCAACTTAAGATAAAGTTGCCATCTTCATGGGAACTTAAGATAAAGATGCGTGCACTGGCCCCTAAACCCTAATGCTAACCACGTGCCTTAACCACCGAACTAAATCACATCTTTAACACTTTTTCAGCCAATTGCCTCCCCCCCCCCCAAAAAAAAATCCCCAAAATACTAAAACCAGTAATCCACAACCCCCCCCCCCCTCTTCACAACAAAGATTACTCTAAATCCATCACCATATATCTGGGGCACCTCGGAAAAAATTACCAAAATCCTAAAAAACATGACGAACTATTGTTACAGACCATATAGAAAATTGGCATCCCTTATCCACTCCACTCCACTTATCCGACCACTTCCTCTAGACCTACCTGGTGTATACCAGGTCCCTTGCACCTGTAAACTCTCCTGCTTTGGCCAAACAGGCAAGACAGCAAATATCAGAATTTCAGAACACAAGGACTACATCCGGTTTTACCAGTACAGCCACTCTGGGCTTGCATACCATGCTCCGGATAATACACTCCACAGAATAAGGTGGAAGAAACCCACAGTAATACACCGCAGCAAGTTCAAATATGAAAGACTATTCATGGAATCAGCCTCAGCCCTTAGGAATATGCAAAGCCTTACCAATATTGGATGCATGAGACTGCCCCAAATTTGGGAAACATACATCAGAAGTTCAGCCCCAACGGCCAAGAATACCTAATATAGCCCAGTAGGGGGCACCATCAGGACTTCAGAAAAAACGGTATCTTCCTTGCTTCGTTCCTCATTTGCTGTGTGTAGTGCCTGCGTGCACGTGTCTTTATCTTAAGTTCCCATGAAGATGGCAACGTGACATTGCCGAAATATTGGAAATATATATTGAAGTTTTATTTAATTTATATTCTAGTATATGTTGTGAATTCCTTAAGTCGGTGGTTCTTAACCGGTGTTCTGCAAAAGGTGAATAGGTGTTCCGTGAGAAATTCTGGAATTTGTCATTTTTAAATTAATTGGTCAGCACAAATTAATTTAATGATGGTTTAATTGTTGTTAAATTAATCATTAATTAATAATTAATTATCAGTTATTGATTAATAATAAAAAATCAGCTAAATTACTGATTAAATATTAATTTGTAATTACAAAATGACCAAGGTGTTCCGTGAAAAGTTCATGATTTGTGAAGTGTTCCATAGTCGAAAAAAAGCTTGAGAAACACTGCCTTAAGTATTTAATAATCATCACTTTCCTTAGTATCCTATAATGCAAAGCACACATATCCTTATGGACATGTATAATGCTATGCATTGTGGGAAGGGTCAATACCCATACCAGTTTCAACCTTTATTGAGGTGAAAGAGTAAAGGGTTGTCATCATAGGCCTAGAGTTGTTAGTATAGGGTTGCAAGAGATAGTATTAGGAAAAAGAAAGAGTAATAGCATGAGAGATAGAGAAAAGGCCTCAGCTCTTTTGTATCGTCATATAACCGAAGGCTATCAGTTTTCCTTTTTCACCAATCTCATATAGATGAACAACCCAAAAGACCAATTGAAAATAAAGCACAAAGATGACTGATACCCAGTGGTTAGCCCCATCTGGATTAACAGCCTTGAGTTGACCTTCTCTGCCTGGGATTGCTGTTGTCATTCCTGCAATTGACTAATATAAGACCACATTGATTAAGAGGATGGAACTATTTAAAAAAAAAAAAAAAACTCTTATAGCAAGAAAAGACAGAATTTATCTCTCCCCTAATGAATATTTCATAATGTGGGTGGTCTACACTATCCAGCGATAAATTTGATATCTCCTAAAATGTTTCTTTCTAAATATAAAAATCGTCTGACTGAACAATAAAATTTCCACAATACAATGTTATAAAGCATTTGGATGTCATATTGCTGTTTTTCAAATCTATGTTTCTTTCTAACCTTCCATTAATGGTATTTTAATTCATTAATTATAAAAATCAAAATTCTCTTCCCATTGCTGACAGGTGGTGAGTATTGTAAAAAAAATACAATATTGTAATATTGTATTTTTTCTGTGTATCTGTTCCAAATATGCAGGAGAAGAGGGCAACTGTAGAATGTTCTACTGTTTCCATTCAGTGACATCTGTCACTGAATGGAAACAGGATCTCTGATGTTAAAGTACCTCCATTTGATGGTTTTGACTGGAAGGTGGTCATATGCAATTCTCCAAGCAAAGAATCCCTCTTATTAGGGTATCCTTGGAACTTCATCATCAATTTATGAAACAAAATATTGTTGTCTGTACCCAACTTAGTGGCAAAAAAAGATTAAAGATTTCTTTATACCAAATTTTACTTTTTTTAATGGAAAGAATGTCAATTCCAGAGTGTTTTAGCAGTCTTAGAGTGTTGTAGTATTCGGGAACAATCTCAGTTTTGGGACCTGTATAATCACTAACTCCATACAGGGGAAGATGAAAACCCAATTAGTAATGGAGAAGGTTTGCACATGTGTGATCAGTCTGCAATATTTTATGTATTTTAGAAGCTATATTGCTTAAATAGCAGAATTTTAAGACTAGAAGTCCAAATCCTCCATGCATCTTTGATAGTTGAAGAAAATCCTTTTTAACATCTTGGTATTGGCTGGACCAAAAAAATTGCAGAGGCTTACTATATAATTGCTTTTCTTCATCTTCATCTTCATCTGTGATGTCTGTGATATTTATTATGTACAATTGAGCAGGAAAAGATTATGCTTTTGAGTACTATGGCTTTAGGAAAAAAAAAGGAGAGTGACCCTATTTTCCGGTCTTCTGACATTTCAAAGTTATATACGATAACTTTGAAATGTCCAAGTTCTTGAACTGGTGATATTGGGTAAGTGGAGAAGGGAATTCCAATATAATGAGGAGGGTTCTCTCTCTTAGGGGTTTGTCCAAAAGGAATGCCTCCAAAATCCCACTTTCCATAAACTTTTAATTTTCTCTTGTCTGCATTAATAATTAATCCACTGCTTTTGTTGAATTTTTCCAAAATACCAAAAAATATATATATGGAATCATTAGCTTTCAAAGTTCCCAGTTCCCATTACAACATTGGCATATGCTAATACCTTATTTTCCTTTATAGTTGAAGGAACTGTTATTTCTCGCACAGCATGTGTATTGTTGACTTCCTGTAAGAAAGGTTCAAGAACCAATGCAAAGAGTAGTGGACTGAGAGGGCAACCTTGTTTGACTCCTTTTTGAATTTTTACCTCGTCTGACAGGAACCCATTAACTAGGAGGTGGTTTTTGAATTGTCATAGGCTCCTTTAATAACAGATAGCAGTTTTTCACCTACACCAGTTTGCTGGAGGATGTGGAATAGAAAGGGATGCTGGACGTTACCAAATGCTTGAGTAAGGTCTACTGATAGCACCGCCGCCGACTGCTTTTTCATGTTAACTAAGCGGATTTGATCACATTGCAGAAATAGATTAAATTCTACTGCTCGACCTGGTGCTCCATACGCATGTATGCTTTTAATTATGTATCTCATTCCCACTTTGAGCCTGTTATTGATAGTGTGGAAAAATACCTTGTAGTCAGTATTAGATAGAGAAATAGATCTCCAGCTGCTGATTAAGGTGTGATCTCTATCAGATTTATTAATAGAACGCATAAAGACCACAGTAATAACTTTTAATTAATAAAGGTACAAATATTTCGTATACTGAAATTTACAGTACATCTTCAGTGTCATAGAAACAGTTAAAAGGATGGAATACAAAGTACAGAACAGGTCGATGGATCACCACATATAATTGTTGCCACGTGCTAGGAGAATAATTACTAAATATTAATAATCCTTTAAAGATAATTAATTTTTATTGTTGTTGCATAAAATAAAAGTCTCCCAGATTTTTGAGAGAGAGAGAGAGAGAGAATTGTTTCGATTTAAATCCGGCCGATGTAAAATTGCTTCACAACTTTCTTTAAAAAGGTGTTCATATTTGAACCTGCATCTATGGAGGAGAAGAGCTTTATCCCACTGGATATTATGAAGTGTCAATGCTGTGTTGTGCTAGACCAGACTTATGAGGTTTCATGTGTTCAATATAATATTGATGTTCCTTAATTCTTTTTTCCACAGAATGGCCTGTTTGTCCAAAATAAGATACATTGCATTCACAAGGTGTTTGGTAAACACCAGCTTTTGTAGATGGCAATAAAGAAAATATTTTGTTGATAGGAATCTTGGGATTTTTTGGGAATCCATCCAATTTTTTGGAAATTCATCTTGGGAATCAGATGATACTTCTTCAAAATTCTGCCTATCGGTTTTGATTATGCCAACTTTTTGAGATGTGCGATGAGCAGACTTTTGATGAATGTATCTGCCAGTAAATGTAGGTTTTCGATAAACACTTGTAGATAAAGTACCAGAAGATGTACGTGTAAGGAGGATGTCCAAGAATGATAAACTACCAGAATTTTCTTTTTCCCTGGTGAATTGAATACGTGGGTGAAGGCTATTTATCTGTTGTAGAAACGTGGAAAGTTCTTCTTCAGAATGTGGCCAAATAGCAAAAACATCATCGACATAACAAAACCAAAGAGAGGGTTGAGGATGAATGGATGAAAACATAGTATCTTTGAAATGTTTCAAAAAATAGTTTGCCAATGGTGGAGATAGAGAGCTACCCATGGCAGTATCTTCAACTTGTTTGTAGATCTTGTTTTTCCAACTGAAATAACCTGAGTGGATAACGAATTCGAAAATCTTTGCAATATCTGGAGGGTAATCCTCATATAGTAATTCGACCGTGTCAGCTAGTGGGATATTGGTTAAAAGAGAAACAATATCAAATCTGATCTTTGGCTGGCATTTACCAAATACCGTGTGAATGCAATGTATCGTATTTTGGACAAACAGGCCATTCTGTGGAAAAAAAGAATTAAGGAACATCAATATTATATTGAATACATAAAACTTTATAAGTCTGGTCTAGCACAACACAGCATTGACACTACTCATAATATCCAGTGGGATAAAGTTCTTCTCCTCCATAGATGCAGGTTCAAATATGAACGCCTTTTTAAAGAAAGTTTTGAAGCTATTTTACATTGGCCGAATTTGATATTGTTTAATTCTAAGAAGTTTTGTAATAAGCTACTTTAAAACTATATTTTTATTGTGGTGACATGTCAATGATATTTATATTGCTTGTAAAAAAAACATACAGGGATTTGTTGGTTTCCTCAACAGCTGAAAAAAAAATATCCTAAAATTAAGTTTACTCTGATGTTGAACAGAATAATAACAAACTTCCATTTTTAGATGTTCTAATGTGGAGGAATATTGTTAGAAGTCTACAGGAAGCCTACTTGTATGTTGGCTTCCAACATACCATCTCCTTTCATTTTCCTTATCCAAAATTAGAATATATATGAGAACCTTAAAGAACTTTGCTATAAGATTAATTAAAGATTGTAAAACGAAAAAGAAAATAAAAATAAGAAAAATGAACTAAATCTTCTATTCCACCAATTTCTTCAAAATGGCTGATCAAAAAGTTACTGAATAATTCCTCTTCTCTGAAAAACCAACTCATGCATTTGCAAAAATAGATTATGAAGGCACCCTTTCCTTGCTGTACCTTGGCAGAGTTTCAAGATATATAGCCATCTCTGAAATAAGTTCATAAGAAGGGCTTTCAAATCTATTTATACCTTCCCCTCCTCCTTACAGAATTTTTTGACTTTATTAAAACACAGTGTTACTTTGAAAAACATCCAGGGACATACAAGATTCTACATACCTGTTGTAAAGTTGTCTCAGACAAAATGGAAGAAGTCTTGACATCCATAAAAACGAACACCACTGCATGTTGAGTATGAAAGAATAAAAGTGCCCTCACTGTACATAATTTCTCAGCACATCATGAAATGGATTGGTCCATTGCTTCGATGTCTTATATGAATACAATTTCTTTTCAGTAACATTTAAGAGAGCCTCAGTCGGTGTAGAGGGGAAGCCTTTTGTCAGAAAGACCTGGGTTCAGTTCCCATCCATGATGTGAGAGACCTTTATTTGGTATCTTTCAACTAATGGTGAGTTAGCTGGTCTCAGATTTTTCTCAGTTAACTGGGCTCAGATTTTTCTCATTTAGCTGGTCTCAGATTCATCCCTCAGAACTGGAAAACCAACCCTTGAACACACACACACACACATACACGGATCTGCAGTCTTAGAATACATACTTGCTCCCTCATTAGGAGGGCTCTATCAGTCCTAAGGGACATTTGAGGAAAGAGGGGAACCTGTACGAATAAATAAATAACATTTAAGGACTTCCTGGAGGTGATATGATCATATGGTTCCTTAAACAGGAACCAGAGCCTTATTCTTCATGGCATCTGTGAGTCTCTTATACATCTAAGTATCCTATCAGATATTTATTATGCTAGTAAGCATATAAAAGCCATTGCACAACAATAAATTTCACACTTTACATCATAAGATACATCATAAATCTATAATGTTATTAATGTTTTCCATTGTAAAACAACTGCTTAAAGTATTCATCCCCCTTTTTTTTTTGTATATTCTCTAGTATGTTTATCTTTCTAATGAACCTGTTGTCCTTGTAGTTGCGGTACATTGTTTCTTTATCTCTCTTTGCAGCATGTGGAGTTTCTCTCACCTTTGGCCTGTCCAACTTAATGACAGAAGTAAAGGTAATGGCAATTTTGTTGTTACATTCACTGAAATATATTGTTTTTAAACTGACTACAAGATTGTATTAATATATAAATGTGTCTGTATTCACAAAACATCTAGAAGTCCCTCGTTATGGGGCACCTGTTCATTGTGGAGAAGACTTTCTGTAGACAGGACTCGGCCTTTTAATTCTTCCTCTTTTTCTTTACCTTTCTTCCTGTATATTTTTCACTCAGCTTCTCATGAGGATTTATTACTGTCTTGTCCTCCAAACCACCATCACCAGAATCCAACTCCCTACTTTCAAGTCTGCTGTATATAATGGACCATTGACATCTGGAAAGGGGGGGGGGGAGGGATCCTGGTGATCTTGCTATACTTTAGCCTTGGCTTCTGAAAGATGGTGCTCCTGGATGGCTCAGCTAGGATCATTCAACTAGTGAATTTGCCTGCAACAGTCAATAGTGTTGCATTAAGTCTCCTACCCCATGATTGAGGGATGGGACCAAGGCTTGCTGTGGTGTGGATTATAGCATCTGGAATAGCTCTGGCATTCGACTCCTAAGTGCAGTCATTGCTTACCAGTGAGGGGGGAATCCATATGTGGTTCCATGCAGGGTGGAGAGCTCTGGCCACAAACAAAAAATCCTTTGAGCATGAATTCTTCATCCTTAAATTTTTTAGGGAGGCCTTCACATGGTCCCAACCAAACACTTATACTGTAGATATATCACTTGATAACGGAAAGAAACAACAGACATGTGACACCAGTATAAATGTGCCAGTGCTTCTCATTATCCATGAAACAAGTGAAAATGTTTAGGGAAAATGTCACCCTTCTTTATTCAAAAGCATTTAGAAAGACTGATAGGATCTCCCAAAACAGTTAAGAAACTACATTCTTGTGGAAACATCATGTACAAAACTTAGAAGAGTTACTAAGGGCTACATCAATTTGTGCAATATCAGTTACAGTGACACTCAACTCTACAACACTCAGCTCTTCTTGAGAAGTGATATCTGAATGGGATCTCCTTGATGTTCCAGATGAAGAGATATGTTCAGAAATTAAAGATCACAGATTGATAGGTGAAAGATGCATCCTAATGCATAGGAGTGGTCATCTTCTTCCAACAAGGAACATCATCCTTACCTCTGAAAAACCTAAACCTCTGACAGCTGTAAAAGCAGGATATCTCAGTCCTATTAGACTATACATCCCTAATCCACTGAGATGCTTTAAATTATTGATGATATCGAGTTTCTGCTGCAGAAACACAAACACTTCTAATGTAAATAACTATTTGGGAACATTGATCAAACGTAAACAGATAAGTATTTTAATACCGACTAGTTTCACCAAACTTAAGCTGTTGGCATCATCAGGGTAGAAGCCTCGAGATTAGGCAGAAGGAACACATAATTGGTTATGTTAAAAATAACAGACAAGCCATATCAGGTCTCTCATCACATTTCTCCATAACAAACCATATCATTGAGTGGGACAAAAGTTGTACCCCTTACATAGAGGAAGACTACTGCTCTCGAATGCTTAAAGAAGCAGCCACAGTCACACGCACCACAGATAACCTTAACAGGAACCAAGGTTTAATACGTCCAGAGATATGGAAAACCCTAATTAGATCTCTGAACATACAAGAAATGAACTTTAATGCTAACTATAGAACGTTCCTTAGCACCAACTGGTAAATCATGTACACGCGATACATGTATTATTCACGTTCAATGCTATTTTAGTTTGTAACTATAATTTTTAGAATTTACAGTTAAGATCTATTTTGTGATATGTTTTAACCTCAGTGCTTGTACCCTGACAATGCCAACAGCTTAAGTTTGGCGAAACTAGTCGGTATTAAAATACTTATCCGTTTACACTTGATCAATGTTCCCAAATAGTTATTTACATTAGTTCTGTGATCGAGAAAATTCACGCTCATTACAAACACTTCTGTTTCTGTCTACAGGAAACATATTTAAAACTCACTGAGGACCCAATCTTAAGGCATTTTACTATTCTTTGTAAGGACACACAGAACTGGAGATGATCCTGCTCATGGTGGAGTAGCTATCCTACTGAGCAATCATACTCCTTTCCAACATGTTCAGCTTAAATTTGTTCTGGAAGCAGTACAAATTCGCCTATATTTGGGATTTTTTTTTTTGTTCAATTTATTTACCACCAGGTTGTGAGTTAAATAAGATTGAACATCACCGATTAGTTTAACAACCAGTACAAAAATTGTATGGGATTAAAATCTGGAACTTGAAAAATAGCTATCGAATACACTGTTTGTTTACCTTGTAACATAATCAACGTGTCGTTGCACATCCCAAAGCTATTTCAGTCTCATTGGGAGAAATCATTGCATGGGCTTCTGTGGAGTGAGGACATATCAGAAATATTTTGCCAGTATTCTTCAACACGAAAGAAACAGACTGGACAGAATAATTTTATTGACTGATGATGTGAAACAAGGATTTTCATGAAAGTAATTGAGTATTCAAGAAATTATTTTATCTGATCTGATTTTGCTAGAATCTCAGCAACAACTTCATATCCTCCTGAGTTTTTAATATTGAAAGAACAATAAGAGAAACAGCAGCAGCTAAACTGTTCTAGCAATGGACTAGAACTATACAGTCAGCCATTCATTAAGGAGGAACTAAAAAGATCTCGTTTACGTTAAGGGATATTACATCCCATATCGTTTCTTAGCTTAATAAGAAACAACTCAAAGAGTTTCATGCCGAATATAGTAGAAACTATATAAAGTTCGGCGATTCCAAGTGTAAGCAAATACCTGGATACTGCAGCAACTGACCCTAAAGCTAGTGCAAGCTGAGGCAACTCATCGGTACACAATAAATAACGGAAAAAACTCACTTAGAAAGATTATTTATTAGTATAATTTTTGCCTGTGTGTCACAGGCATCTTCAGTACATTAAGCTCAAAATTAAACACTAACTTACAATTCAAAAAAGCGCCACCTAAGTAGCTGGTGTAAGATAACTAAAAAGGTCAATAACTTTCCTAAAAAAAAAAAAAAAAAAAAAAAATGAATACAATAAAAAGTTAGGAAAGATTAGCTGATTTATAAAGTACTATTTCCCATAATGGGGATAGACGTAAGCCGTCGGATCTGTTTAAGTTAGGAGAATAAAGTAGAGTTTCACATGTTTCTTTATAAAGGCATTCCATGAGAATATGTCTGGGTAGACATATGTACCAATATGTCTACTCACGGTTTACCTCTTTTAAAACTTATTGAGGCAACTCATGTCTAAGGTGGAGCAAGCTCCGATCACTATTCTTGATATTTACCCATAATGTAAACTTAGCTCCTAGGAGCTGTATTTCTGTTCTACATTATGAGAGAAGGTCACTACCCAGACCGGTTTCAACCTTTATTGAGGTCTCATCAGTGAGTAGGTAGACCTAGTTAATATCAAGTTTGTAGCGAACAGAACTTACACCCCTTCTATGAGTATTGCCGAGAGGTGTCCTAATAAATTATTAGATATATGAAGAACCAAAGGCTTCAATTCGGCGACCATATGACCTGTTTAAGTCATATGGTCGCCGAATAAGAATATTTCTTAGCCGAATAAGAAACTCAAAGAGTTTCATTGAAAACTTATGAAACTCTTTGAGTTTCTTATTCGGCTAAGAAATGATATGGGATGTAATATCCCTTAACTTAATCAAGTCATATGGTCGCCAAATTGAAGCCTTTGGCTCTTCATATATCTAATAAAAAGATCTCTTCTACTCTCTCTCTCTCACATGCCAGTGCAGCAGGTCCTGAAGACATCCATTATGAAATGATAAAACATCTTCCATCACATTCTATGGATCTCTTTGTCTTACTATTCAGCAGAATACTTTCAGAGGAAGAGTTCCATGTTAGTAGCAGAAGTCAGTTATCAATGCCATCTCAAAACCAGGAAGGGATCCCACACAAGCAAACAATTAATGACCTGTCACTTAGACCAGCTGTCTCTGTAAGACATTGAAGAAATTGGTTAATGACAGACTTCTATGGTATTTAGAAAGCAATGATCTTCTCTCCAACTGGGAGGAAGAAAGATCACATGGCAGGAAGGAAATAGAATTTATACACCTGCTGAGAGATAATTACATAAGGTGATGTAGAGGACTAGGGGTGGTAGAGTATTAGACCTGGTAATAGGATCATAAGAGCTATCCATAACCAAGGTAACAACATTGCCTCCAATTGGTGAAAGTGACCATGCAGTCTTGTCTTGGGAGATTGTAAAACATGAGGAATATTCTATCAAGAAGGGGTATTTGTGGAACTACATGGGAAGTGATTATGACATGCTTAGGAAGAAACTTAAATTTGTACTATGGCATAAAACACTGCAGGGTAAGGATGTTAGCTCTATGCATGGGATAGTTAAGGGTCACCTACAGGAAGCAGTATTAAATTGTATACCTAGGGTAAGGAGGGTTAATCGGATAAGAGTTATATGGATGAGTAATATCATTAAGCATGAGCTACAGAAGAAGAGAATGCTGTGGAGGATGTATAAAGAGAATGGTGACCAGCAAACCCTTGAACAGTACAAGGCTCAGGCAACAAATGTGATCAGCATGCAAGGAAGGCAAAATCAGATTATGAGAAGAATCCAGCTGAGCAGGTCAAAGGAAATTCCAAAGAGTTCTTTTGTGATGTGACAAGTAAGAGGAAGAATGAACATGGAATATTAACCTTAATGAGTGATGATGGTCACGAGGACACAGAGGCAGATAAAATAGTTCAGTTATTGAATCCTTTCCTTTAGTGTTACAGCATTCATTCAGAGACAAATAATGAAGACTACAACAATGTTAGAGATAATTACTTTAATTTCCCAACGATTTGACCTTCATATTGAGGTTATCATTGGACTACACACACACACACACACACACACACACACACACACACACACACATACAGAAACGAGCTGTACGACATTTCAAACAGTATGCCATAGAGACAGTGATTTGATCAACGGTTATTCTACTGGCCTGACCACTAGTAAAAAAAATAAAATAACTATATCAAAGCTATATTCTATTTATGACATCATCAGAGAACAATTCCATACAGATAATTTTATTAAAGCAAAAGTGGCATCCTAATTTAACATGAGAGTTGTAATATTAGAGTTAAGATCCCAGATTATGCACAGTCCTATTTATAATTAACTCTTACATGGAAAGGTTATTTGAGCAGAATATGTGCCTTCCATATTCTTGGGATTTTTAGATTATTATTGTTAAGATTAGGGTGGTTGATAAGAATTCCACTGGCCTACTTAAATTAACATTCATACCACGTTTTGGGATGTAAACAACAGGTGGCTTTCCAGCATTTCTATGTAGAGTATTCATGGCATGTTCGGAAAGGCCGGATTTATCATATTTACCATAGCAAATTATAGGTGCAATGAATCCAGTATACTCTAGGGTGGGCCAGCAGGGGAACTGGATCCTTGGATGAGTTGAGTAAGTTCTTTAATTTGCAGGAAGTTTAAAGGTGGCATTAAGGTTGTATTTAATATCTAATAAACATAATAGTATTATGTTTATTTTATCTGATATCCCTTTAGTGTATGGAATGGTTACAGTTTTATTGTAATCGAGTTATTTTCTTTTTTTTTTTGGTGTGGGCTTGTGAAGAATTTTGTTGATAGTATTTTGGCTGTAGCCATTTTTTTGGAAGGTGTTACTGATAACTTTTAATTCATCTTTATGTGCTTGTTTGTTGGAGCAAATCTTCAAAGCCCTGTTTTTTAGTATGTTAACGACACCTAGTTTTTGTGTTGGGTGGTGGTAGGAGTAGGAATGGACAAAAGATAATTGGTATCTGTTTAATTTGGAGAAATGTAAAGTTATGCATTTTGGGATAAATAGATTACAAGCTGTGTATCACATTGATGGCACTGTACTCCAGATAATAGAGTACATTGATGGCACTGTGCTCCAGATAATAGATGAAGCTAGAGATTTAGGGGGGTGGTGGAGGACATATTGCTAAGGTATCCCATAAGATTACTTGGCTATTGAAGAACACATTAACGAATAGAGATAAGGAAATTGTTATTCCTCTCTATAAGGCCTTGATATGCCCACATCTGGATTACTATTCTCAAGTCTTGTCCCCTGTGTTTCTTGGGACTGAGGAAGTGATGGAGAGGATTCAGAGGTGAGTAACCAATATTATTATTATTATTATTATTACATAGCACCTCCAGGGAGTCCAAAGACTCATCGAGGGAGGGTACCTACTCTACAACTCTCTGTCTCCACCACTCCACCAACTGCGACTACCTTCATCATCTACACCAACGCCATCTACCGCTGACCACCACTACGACCCACAGACAAACATCCATGCCCATGGCGGGATTCGAACCCGCAGCCTTTTGGCTGGAGAGCAGATATGCTAACCGCTCGGCCAACCAGACTGGCATATGGTGAGTGATCTATGGAATGATCACTATGGTGAGTAATCTATGGAATGCCATATGGTGAGTGATCTATGGAATGTTCCCTATGAGGATAGATTCAGGGTGTGTGGATTGCAGAAGTTGGTTGATAGGAGAAAAAGAGGGAATATGATAGAAACATTTAAGTTGCTTAAAGTGTTTTATAGGATTGATAAAGGGGAAATGTTTCAGCACTTGTTTAGAGTGACCAGAACAAGGGATCATCCCTAGAAGGTGAAGAAAGGTGGGGTTAGTAGGGATGTGAGGACTAGATTTTTTTACTCTTAAAGTTATGAGCGGGTTGGCAGAGTCAGTTGTGAGTGCTTTGTCTGTTCAAGTTTGAGAAGAACTTGAACTTGGTTCAAGTTCTTCTCAAACTTGAACAGACAAAGTGGATATTATATTATTATTGTAAATAATATTTACAATAATAATATAATTGTAAAGTATGCACGCACACACAACTTGGTGGACATATTCCAAAAATGATGAAGGTAAACCAGAGGATTGCTGAAATACTGAGAAGGATACTGATGAGCAGAGATAGAAGAGTTGTGGTTCCATTGCATAAAGATCAGACCACACAATGGATTATTGTGCTCAAATTTGTTTGCTGTAATTTAAAGGAAATACATTAACCTTGGATTAGGTGCAAAGGTGATTAACTGGAGAGTTCTTTCTTATGGTAGATCACGAGGAAGAAGTAAGGATAAGTGGCCATCTTCAGAAGTTACACATGGAAATGGTGAGTAAGAGGGTGAGGAGTGGCATTTTTGCATAGAGGATGGTTACACCTTGGAATGCATTACTTGATAGGGTAGTGAGCGCACAAACAGTGTCCAAGTTCAAGGAATGGTATGGTAGACTTTTTCGTTGTTTAAGAATCTACTTCTCACGATGAGTCTAATGAATCCATGGAATTCCTGAATAATAATAATAATAATAACAATAATAATATGCTCCTATGGCCTCTAATTTCTGTCCTTTGAAAAGAAAAGCAGTAAAACATCAAATTCTGTCATTTTCAAACACTTCATTCTTGAGGAGAATGAAGAACTGAAAACTGATTTTCTTAATTGCCAACCAGCTGCCATGAAACCAGACATCTACTATATGATGACATCCATTAAACATCTCTCGCCATCATCCATTGATCAGTTGATCTGTTTATTCAACAGAATTTTCTGTGAGAATGAATTTTTGGAATCCTGACAAAAAAAAAAAAGCAATTATTATTGTCTCTGCAAAGCTAGACAATAATCCAGAAAATACAAACAAATTATAGTTCAATTGCTCTGTCGGAAAAAATTGTTACCATGTCTTATAATTTCTGGATATCAATAACCTTTTTCTCATAGCAAAGTCTTCTGTAAACATCATTCTACACTAAGTCATTTAATCCAAATGAAAGCATCCATTAGAGGTACTTTTATAAAACAAGTACACTTGTTTTATAAAAGTACCTCTAATGGATGTTCCAAAAAATACTGGTATCAGTATTTTTTGGAACCTGAAAAAAAAAAAAAAAAAAATATATATATATATATATATATATTCCAGAGATTGGGGGTTTGACATATTGAAAGATATACACAACTTCGATCTTAAAGGAAACCTCTCTCTGTCTTTTAAAAACTTTTTCTATAACTAAGTCATCATCCAAAGCCCAAGTGGGATGAAGCCTCTCTCGACCTTTCTCCAAGAAGAGGGAGTCGAAGTCCTACATGTTTCTACATTAAGTCACACTTAATGCTGTCAGAAATTAACTTCATAACAAAAACAGCAAACATTATCTATAAGTAATTCCCTCTTTTTGATTATTTTAATATCTTTTGTCATTCTTGCAATATGAGAGTCATAGAAAGATCTTTTCAGCAAACGTTTGACTCATTCAGAGTTCTTGGGATTCATAATTGAAAAAAAATCGACATTTCTACCTCATATTTTTCATTTGCGAGATAAGTGTCCAAAAACGGTAATCATCCTTTGTACCATGGCATGGATCTCTTTGTCGCAGACAGATGTTCAACACTGCTTATATCCAGCATTTATCAGATTAAGACTCATATTAGCAGTCTCAAGTTGCTTCTGAAATAGATAGTCCACATCAGACTCTCAGGATTTCAAATGGAGCATTTCAAACATCACCTATTCTTAGTCTTTGTGTCGAAGCAAATGGGCATTTTTGTCACTTTGGTATCAGCAATCTTCTTATTGTACACAACCTGCGTTGCATATTATAAAGTTGACCTGATTGGCTGACTAGTAGTGTATCTGCTCTCCAAACAGCTGGCTGCCAGTTCAAATCCTGCCTTGGGAATAGGCATTATTGATTGTCTTTAGGTGGAAGATGAATTTCACTCACTTAGTATAGACAACTATTCTGCTTATTGGAAGCCTGAAGTGGCTTGAAAAGTTTCGTGTTTGGTTTGGTTTCTAGAGTAAAGTTTCTATACAATGAATAAAAATTACAAAAAATTAATAAAAAACAGAAAAAGGAACATTAGACTGTCCATAGTACTAATGTACTATTTGGATTTGATTATTTCATCAGAAGTTATTATAAATGAAAGTAACCATAAAGTCTTCATATGGCCAACCATATGAGGACTCCTGTTGGAGAAGAATATATGTAGACGTATAGGGCTGGTAGTTATGACAAACTCAGGAGACTGCTTTTAGCTGTATTATATAATGTGGAGTTGGATCAGTAATTAGTTGAATGAGAAATACAAAGAGGAGAGGAGAAAGGCGACTCGTTTTGTATGTGTAACAAAAAGTGCAGCATAAACATTAGTTAAGCTAATGGGACCAAATCAAAAAGTGTTCTTTCAAAACTTCTCCAGTTGAAGAAAGAATGATATGAAAGGATGATATAGATTGGTGAAAATGGTAGAATGATAACCACTATAGAGAATATAGTTGATATATTAATAAGCAATTCAGTAAGATATTTCATCCATGGGAATGTGACATCAGAAAACTTGAATACACTGCGAAGTGAAGAGGAGGCACTAATGATGAGTGAACAGGAGGTATATGAGGAATTGATGATATAGCACTGTGTGTTTTGAGAGAATGTTCCTCAGACTTAACAACAACATTGACATGCCTTTTTAACATGAATTAGACTAGACCAAATTCCAAAGGAATGGAACGAGAACAAAAGTGTTCTCCTTCACAAAGAAAGTGATAAGGCTTTGAACTACAGACCAATCAGTATGTCTGGAGTTGTGATTAAAGTGTTGGAGAGTAGTGAATACAAATATTCAGAATACGGTTGTAACAACAACAACATTCTCTCTGAAGGACAGCATGGGTGTTTGCTTAAGGAAGATCATGTGATAGCAAATTACCTTCTTACAATAAAGTGACATGCTGGGCAAGGGAAATACCTAAATAGTGGAATATTTAGATTTGCAAAGGCATTGGATAGGATGTGATATGACTAGTTGGTAATTAAACTGGAATAGATGGGGTTGGGTAATATAATATTGCATTGTATTAGAGATTGGTTATCTGAGTATCATCAAGATATGTAAATTGAAGAACAGTATGCCAGAAGATGAAACCCACCAATGGTGTGCAAGGATATGTTTGGAGAGTTATTGTTTATCATGTATATTAATAATATTGGTATGATGCAGAGTTCTGGAGAATGATAAGGAGTCAAGCAGATATTGTGTGTCTCCAGGAGGATCTAAGAGCCTCCATAACTCAGTGTGTATCAGTTATGGTACATACTGAGTTATGAGAGCCATATATACCAGTTGTTCTTAACCTTTTTTTGCTGGTGCCCCTGCTCAATTTTTCACTAGCCTAATGACTCAATAAGATAATTATAATATATTATTAGGAAAACCTAAATTACCATCAACATATTTAAACTGATAGTTAATTAAAAATTAATTACTTTGATATAAATTAATTTTTATTTAAAGAAAGATATAAACTTACTGTATTTAATAAGCCAATCATTAATGGCTATCCTGAGCCTGATGAGATCCTACTAATTTTTCAATATCAGGTTCAATGTTCAACAAATGAAGTCTGAAGTCTCTTTCACTTATTTGAATCATTGCAATATTAAATCATCATCATCATCTGTTATTTCTAGACTGGGGAACTGCAGAAAATCTCATCTTGCAATGCTCTGCTTGTAGAATGTTAATTTGGTGATAAAAGCATTTATAATTTCCTTTGCTTTAATAAGATTCATGTTACTTCCCTGCAATTTGACGTCAAGCTCATTTAATTTGGTGAAAATATTGGAAAGATATGTGATATCAACCTTTTCGTTTTTTAGAACATTGCACAAGTTCTCATCACATGATTTAAGAAATTCCAAAACAGTATCATAGAGATCATTAAAATGTCGCAGACAGTTTCCATTTGAGAGCCATTCTAACTTCAGTGTGAAGCAAAAGACACTCAAATTCTAATTGATTTTCATGGTAAAGTTCCTGAAAATTATGGCTTTTATTTTATTCACTGCTTTAATAACATCATCCAAAGTCTTATTTAATCTACCTCTAAGATGTTTTGCAGCTAAGTGCTGTCTATGAAGAATGCGGTGAATTGTACAGATATTTGGAACTGCTTCGTTTAAATGTGCTATAAATCCACGGTGATAACCAAGCATAGATGGTGCTTCATCAGTTGCACATGCACTAATATTTGTGAGAGAAATGTTTTTAGCATTAAAAAAGTCTTTAACAACCTTAAAATTTGTAGACCCTTTTGTGTCAATTTTCAGTTGTTCAGCAAACAGAAACTCTTCAATAATTTCTTCATTAGTATTTATATAACGTACGTAGGCCATTAACAAAGCTTCGTTGTCAATTAAAGTTATCTCATCAAGTTGCAAAGAAAATTCTATGGTTTTTAAATCATCACAAAGTTTTTTTTTTTCAATATCCTTTGCCATTTCGTCAATTCTTGTTGATACTGAACTATTTCCGAGAGGAATTGACGACATCATATTACTTTTACCTCGGCTAATCATCTTATCTAAAACTTCATTTATAGTCGGTAAGATGAGAGTTTCCCCAATAGTATGTGACTTTCTACATTTGACAATTAATTTTGAAAGTTTGTAAGATACAAGAAGTACCTTCTCTTGTTGGTTACATTGTTCTGCAACCAACCCTTTACATCCAGGACGATTTTTAAATTTAGTCTTTAATTCGCGAAAGTACTCAACATATATTTTTGCTTTATTTGGTTGCTCTGTTCTTAAATGCTCAATCATTCTTGAAGGCTTCATTCCTTTGTTTGAGAAAGTTTTTTTTACATATTAAGCACATTGGTAACCGCTCATTGTTTATAGACAGAATAACTTCATATTTTAAATACTTGCTTGAATATTGATGACACCTTCTTTTTCCACTCATTTTAATGGCTGCAGTGCTACACAATATCAATGAAGTGTGTCACATGACACCACAGTCTAGATTTAATCTGTAAACCAGAGTTGTTAGATAGGTATTAGAAAAAAATAGCACAAATTAATTATTTTAAATGTAGAAAATTCAGACTAAAAAGTAACCCAAAAAGGCAGCAGGAGTAGATGATATTCGACTAGAAATGCTGAAGTATGGTGGTATAAAAGTCTTACAGTGGCTGCACTGCATAGTTCAGAAGGCCTAGACAGAAGGAAGAATTCCTGATGATTGGAGTAGAGCTCTAATAGTACCCATATATAAAAAGGGAAATAAAACTGAATGTGAGAATTACAGAGGTATTTCCCTACTGAGTGTTCCTGGCAAGATCTATGCTTGAGAAACTGTTGAAAAGAATTGTGGAAGAAAAGCTTGGTGAAGAACAAGCTGGATTCAGACCAAATAGAGGCTGTCAGGATCAGATCTTCACTTTACGACAAATATTTCGGAAAGCATGGGAATATAACAAAGATCTGTATTTAAGTTTTGTTGATCTGGAAAAGGCATATGACAAGGTGCCAAGAGAGAAGCTATTCAATACGCTACAGTTATATGGTGTCAGTGGGGCATTATATCAAGCAATACTTAGTCTTATTTGAGTTGCAAGTCAGCAGTTAGAATTGAAGGAAGTACAGGAAGATGGTTTGATGTTAAATCTGGTGTGAGACAAGGATGTACATTATCCCCTCTGTTATTCATTATCTATATGGATCACATTATGAAGGAAAGTGGTATTAAACATGATATCAAAATTAGAGATGTTAATGTCAGCTCTTTGCTTTATGCGGATGATGTTATACTTCTAAATAAATCTGCTACAAGTCTGCAAGATTCTCTGACTAAATTGAATGACTGTTGTAATAGATATGGTATGAAGGTCAACAATAAAAAGACAAAGACAATGAAAATAGGCAGAATCATTGAAAATTCAACTGCTTTGTGAATGGAGAACCTGTGGAACAAGTAAAATATTTCAGCTACTTAGGCATGATTTTTACTGAAGATGGTAAATTAAATATGGAAATAGAGAACAGAATCGACAAAGCTGGTATGGTAGGAAGTCAATTGAATAAATTCATATGGAATAAGAGAGAAATTAGTCAGAACACTAAATTAGCTGTATACCAGACAGTGTTCAAACCAGTTTTAACTTATGGATCGGAGAGCTGGATCACAAGTAAAACACTTGACCAAAGACTAGAGACCACAGATATGAGAGTCCTGAGAAAGATTAGAGGCATGAACAGATGGCAGTATCATATTAAAAACGAGGATATTAGGAAAGAACTAGACATTGTCTGTATCCAGGAATGCGTTAGCAGAGCTAATCTCAGGTGGTATGTCACTTAAACAGAATGGGCGAGGAAAGATTAGCAAAGCAAGTGTTCTCTACCAGGTTGGCAGGAAAATGACCCCGAGGAAGACCAAGATATAGGTGGATTGATATGGTACAAAGTGCCTTAGACAATAGAAATATAAGATCTAATAATGTTGGAGTCTTCACAAGTAACAGACTGATTTGGAGGAAAATTGTAGATAGGAAGTTAGTAATGATGTAAATTTTTCATGTAGTACTATCATATCCTGTACACCCTTTGAAGGTACACGTCAGGAATTTGATGATGATGAAGTAACCCAATTATTTACTTTTCAATGTCAAAATTCTAAAAAATAAGCAGCAAATAAATTTGAACAGTGTTGCCAATCATATAGTATAAATAGTGATGCTAGATACAACTTTTATTATTAGTAATAGTGGTCTCCTATTCACTATCGCTACTTCCGGCCTCGAGGATGGTTTCCTTATGTGCATTATCAAAGTTATCTACCCAAATAGTGTCATCTTCTTTTCCATTATTTCAAGCAAAAATTAACAGTAATTTGCAAGACTTCAGATACATAATGAACAATCCTTCATGAATGACTGAGAAGTGAATGCAGGGTGCAAAACGGACAGTAATGGTGAGCCAGTAGACATAGAGTAGCTACGAAGACATGCATGTGATTGGTGTGGTATTAACAAAACATTGTGCTACTAAACAACAAAGGCAAGCCGACAGTTGTTGAGTTGAAATGTTAATTCTCGCAACCGAATTCCATATTATCTGAAGCTGCCATAACATTTACTATATATTTCTTAGTTTTAAGACATTTACGATGGGTTGGTGTTTTGCCCAATTATCGTTCTGACAGAACTTCTCATTACTAGGCTACTCACACAAAGTTTCAATCCCCCTCCCCTCCTGTTAAATTTTATTGCTGGTTCTTTGCCTGCTGTTTCTGCATTTGTCATATCTTAATGACATCGAAATTTCAAAAATTGGATAATGGTTTTTAGTTAGATACTGTGTTTGCTAGTGCAACATATGGTTTTACTTGAGTTATACAGCAGCGTTTCCCAAACGTTTCCTACAACGGAACACTTCACAAATCCTGAAATTTTCACGGAACACCCTGGTTATTTTGTAATGTATTAATTAATAATTAATTGTTAATTTAGCCGATTTTTATTAATTAATAAGTGATCATTAATTATTAAATAATTAACCACTAATTAAACATAAACATCATTAAATTAATTTGTGCTGATTTTCATTGACATATTCCATTCTGATCACCAAAAATTTATAATATTATAAGTACTTACAAGTGAATGCAGACTTTTTCTCCTGTGTGCTGATAGTTTTCCCCTCCTTTTGTACATCCTGGAGATCGCTTTGTAGACTGGTGATGGATGACTCACTATTTGTTGCATCACAAAACCTTCAATAAGAGATTTCTTAATACCAAAATTAAACAAAATCCCTTGTCTCTTATTCATATTAAAATTTAAATCTGCAGGTCTATTACTTTTAATAAATCACGGCACTACGGTTTCAAAACTTTCACCCTACAATACAAACTTGCAAAGAAAGTATTCAATATTACTATATTTGAGAACCAGATATAGACTACGTTGATCTTCAATTTTAGTGGAAAAATTTTCTTTATACTTCCTTGCTGATTGGTCACTAAAATTTGCAACACAGATGTTATTTCTTTCAGTTTTGAGCAAAGAGGATACACTCCCCATTGTTGTAATCAGCTTGCAGGCATTTTTTTGATCTTTCCTGATTGTTAAAAGATTTCGATATGTGAAAATTAACGATAATTCATGAATATTTCCATGTTTAAAAATATGCCGCTTGGCCACTGACATTTGCTACACAGATGTTATTAGGCGTTCTGAGTCTGAGCTTTTCGACATATTCACGAATATTATTCTCCTATTTCCACTATAAAATATTTATTCATGAAAAATGCTTTGATACCTAAAATGACAAATTCCAGGAGAACTTTTCGTTGAACACTTATTCACCTTCCGTGGAACACAGCTTGGGAAACTCTGCTATACAACATGGTTAATGTGGGAGGGACGACCAGTGATTTCATTAGTTAGTTTCCATTTTTATCCCAGTTGTCTCTAATTGCACTATTTGAGAAATATATTACACAGACTGCAAATGTCTCTGTACCTTATTCAGTGATACAATAAAACAACTTGCTTTTCTTGCATCTGCAGGTATAGTGACTGTTGGGAGTGTGTGCTGTTTACTTTGGTAAGCGAGTTATTATCACCCTCACGTTAACGTGCTTAAACTTTTTTTCGTGTGCGAAACTTTTTCATTTATTTTTTCGTAAAGTAAAATCAGGGGTACTAGTTATGTTTCAGTAAATATAGTAGCACTTACTGCCCCCCCCCCCCACTCAGAGTTCAGAACGGAGGTGCTACCGTCCAGGTTAAGAACCACTGGTATAGACCGAAGCCCTTTGGCCAGAAAGGCCTGGATTCTATTCCTCTCAGTGATGTGAGGAACATTTATCTGGTCTCTTTTGACAAAAGTGAGCTAGCCAGTTTCATTCAGAGGTAAGGGGATTTTTTCACCCAGAAACTTGGGTTTTTTTTTTCTTCCTCCCAGAACAGGCAAATCGGCTCTGTGAACACACACATCTGCGGACATAGGACACACTAGGAGGCATAGGGTTAACCACCTTATCCTTGAGTTACTGTTGCAAAGTCCAAAGAGTACTTGGAAATGTTGTGGGCACTTAAGTGTCTGTTACGACCACTGATTGGATAAGACAGGAGGTTCTGAATGGAATTTATTGGTAGAAAGTGAATGGGGCGACTAGTTTCATGATGCACTGTGTAAGTTTTAAAATTAGAGAAGCAAAGACGAGATACAGAGTACAGTATATAATTGATGGGGATATATTAGAGCAGGATTCCATTACTGGTCATAAAAGAATTGTGTGTGTGTGTAACCACTGTTTCAATTTCAGACAACAAGGAGAAGATCTCTAATAAAATTTAAAATAGCTAAATTGAACTTATGTGCAATAATTTGTAAGATCTGGCATGGCTTTAATTTTAGCTACTAGTCCATTGTTTTTCCTCCATTATGATATATACAACTTCATTTCCACTGCCTGCTAATCAATTACTACTGAATAAGAAACACATAGCCACAGTTATATTTTGATTCACATATCATGGATCATCATCACTGCATAAAACAGTTTGAAATAAAAAAAAATTAACAATAGTGAAAGTACATTTAACCCTTGAACAACTCAGGGGTTAGCATGCTAACTCTCCTTTGTTAGAAAATCCACATATAACATACTGTTGACAGAAAGGCTTACTGATAACATATATAGTTGATTAACACATATTGTGTATGGTATGTAGTGTATGTATACTATATTCTTATAATAAAGTAAGCTAGAGAAAAGAAAAGAAAAGAAAAAACACTTTAAGTACTATACTGTATTTATCGAAACTCAAAGTTTATGTCATCTGTTTACAAGATGAGTCTTATTTCAATCAGTACCTACATCAATATTGTCTTATATGATACAAAACACTGTAGATGTTATACGTATTACTAATACTAGATATCAAAAATGAAAAGATAATGTGAAAAAGAAATGCATATTTATTTACAGGTATAAAAATTCATGCATTGATAAAGAAGAAGCAGCGATATGATTGCTTTATGGTAATATAGTGCAATCGACACAGTTGCTTCATGCTAGCGTAGCATATACACTAATTAATAACAGTTGATTTTGTGCAGTTATGATTTAATACTGCATCCTTATGTTTATTTACATTTCTCTCAACTGCAAATGGCCATGTACGGTCTGTAAATGTTTATGTGCATAGGTTTTTTTGATGAATTTTAACTTTTTATAATAGATTTATGGTAGTAAATGATAAAATAGACTAATATCTATATATATTTTATGACATACCTAACTTTTTCTTAATTTTTTCGATATTTCTGGGCTGCATGGTTCGTCTGTGAGTTTGTTTTTTTTAAATTGTCACAAATCTCCGGAAAAATTTTCAATATATTTATTAAAAAAAAGAAAACTCATGTAAGTGGAACTGTGCAGATCAAACCCACATTCTTCGAGGATCAACTGTATATTATGGAGAATGTAATTGCTCCTTACATGCAGTCACAAGACAGCCAGGTAAAGAATGATACTATTAGGATCAGTTGGTGTGTGTGTGTGTGTGTGTGTGTGTGTGTGTGTGTGTGTGTGAGAGAGAGAGAGAGAGAGAGAGAGAGAGAGAGAGAGAAAGAAAGAGAGAGATTATAAAATATAAAAAAATTTATATAAATAAATGTTTTTGGGGTGATGATTGATAGAAAACTGAAATTCAGGGTGCATATTGCAAAGGTGGTGAGGGCAACTCAGAGGATTGCTGCAATACTGAGAAGGATGCTGACTTGCAGAGATAAAAGAGTTATCATTCCGTTGTATAAGGCCCTGATCAGACCACACTTAGACAATTGTTCTCGGATTTGGTCCCCAGGATTTGAAGGGGATAAATTGACTGTGGAAAGGGTACAGAGGCGGATAACAAAGATGGTTTCAGGATTGTACAATATGAGTTATGAGGATCAACTGAGGGAATGCGGACTGCAGAGTTTGGTGGATAGAAGAAGGAGAGGTGATATGATCAAGACTTTTAAACTGTTGAGAGGCAGTTACAGGGTAGACATTGGAGAGTTCTTTCACTCGGTGGAATGGCAGGAAGGAGCGATGACAAGGGGCTATCCCTGGAAGTTATGAAAGGAGGCTGTGCGCAGGAGGGTGAAACGTGGTTTCTTTGCGTGGAAGGTGGTTGAACCTTGGAATGCATTGCCTGAGAGAGTGGTTGAAGTGGGGATGGTTAATGGGTTCAAGGAGTGGTATGATAGACTTTGCATTTCCTAAAAATGACCTCCCACGATAAGTCTTTTGACTCCATGGAGGCCTGGATAATAATAATAATAATAATAATAAACAGTGTAGTTCTTAATAATAATTTTCCAGATTTTTGGCATACAGAGTCCAAAGTTAAGGTTCAAATTTCATCATCACAAATCATGCCTGTTAGTGTCTGATGCCTCTTTCACTATTTTCTTTCACCTTTCTTCGTCCAATGCACAGTGTCGCAGTTTCTGTAACCCCATTTTACACCAGTCCTTTATGTCATATATCCATTCTCTGTATGGTCTACCTCTTCTGTTCACACATCCATAATATCAAACATGAATGTTTTTATCTTCTGATCCTCGCTCATTCTGCAAATATGTCCAAATAATTACAGCTTCCATTGTATAATTTTCTGCATTATATTCTCCTTGGGTTATATCATCTGATAGAGCTCTTCATTTGTGATTTTCTGTATTCATCCTATTCTTAGAATCATCCTGTAACAAGTTCTTTCACATTTGAAAATTCTTTTTCTTGATTTTTCCTTCCTTATTTATCACATTTCAGATCCATATAGTACACTGCTAAAGATGCATGTTTCTAGTACTCTTAATTTCGTTTGCAGGCTAATTGCTTTACTTTTCCAGATGTTATCCATGGCCTTCAGATTTGTTCTTCCCTTTGCAGTCCTGAATCTTTATTTCTTTTTTACAGCCCAAGTCATACATCATTTTACTTCCCAAATATGTGAATTGTTCTACATTTTCTATATCAGTTCCATCCACTTGTATCTTCGTTCATATTCTTCTTCTTCTTACCAAATCATCTGCAAATCTCAGATTGTTAATTTTCATACCATACTGATATTCCTTTTGCATCTTCCTTCATTTTGTTCATTGCTCTTTCTAAATGTGCAATGAAAATGCTTGGTGATATTGTGTCCCCTGTATAGTACCTCTGCTCTTTCTAAACTATTTTCCCAAATCCTCACCTATTTTAACTGCTACCATTGCATATTTATAAACATTTTAATATGGCTATTAGTTTTCTGTTAATTCCTTAGGATTCTAGCACTGCTAATGTCACTTTCTGGTCTATACTGTCAAATGCCTTCTGAAATCAACAAAGCAAGTATATATGTTTTTGTTTTTTCTCTTAACTTTCTCTTCTATTAACTGCATTGTCAAAATCTGTTGAATTGTACTTCTATATTTCCTAAATTCTGCTTACTCATCTGCAATGTATGCAGACTTGGGTGATTGGGTTCAGATTTGGACGATGCCTAAATACTTCAAAGAAATGCTCATATTTATAGGAACATTTATGTGGTGATTTGGTGTCATTCCAAAGGATCCTGTGTGGCTAATATTAGTAAAGACATGTTCTGGGATTTGTTTTGCTCTGCTTCTTTGAATAAATGTAAGATTGGTGTTCAGAATGGCATATGGAAACAAATTGACCTGTTTGTCCAGAGTAGAATAAATAGCAGATGCATGAGACTAAATAGACTGCAGGTAGCAGTAGAGATGGAATTTTATCTTTTGGAGATACTCAGGTGGTGACTCAAAACATCATGGGGGGTAGCTGTGATACTGAAGACAGCTCAGGCAAGAAGCCTTCTTGGTTATAACCCCATTAATGATAGGATACTCTCCATTAGACTTAAGGCTCAGCCTACCAACGTATCAATTGTGGTAGTTTATGCACCCCACACAGATAGGCCTGAAGAAGAGAGAGCGAAGAATTCTATGAAAACTTACAAACTGTTTTGGACTGCCTACCAAGGAGAGACATATTGTACATCTTAGGAGACTTAAATGCAAAAGTGGGAAAGAGTATGAGAGTCAGGTCGGAGCATGGCATGTTTGGTCTGGGTGAACATAACACCCATGGTGAAAGACTGTTGGCATTTGCCCGTGCTAACGGATTAGTTATTACCAATACCTGCTTCCAGAAACATCCATGACGGACCTATACTTGGACATCTAACACTGATTATATCCTGGCTCTCCAGCGGTGGAAGATGAGCATCTCTGATGTGCATACTTGTCCTGGAGCAGATTGTGGTACAGACCATCAGCTGGTAAGAGCCAAAGGAAGACTAAGACTCTGAAAACTTCCAGGTCAGGCACATTCCACTAGATTGGATGTTAGAGTAATTCCTAGTAGATTCACAGAAGCAACATCAACTTGGCTGGATAATTTTTTGGAGACCAATGAGGAAATCTCACCAGATGATATCAAGATGATAATACAGGATACAGCGAAGACGTATCTCGGCCCAATAAGAAAACCAAGAGCCCCATGGATATCAGATTTAACATGGGAACTAATCAAAAGAAGGTGGTTGGAAAAACAAAGAGACACAGGGACCGAAGAATACAAGAGATTATATAGAGAAATCAGAAGAGCTATCAAGGAGGACAAGGAAAAGTTCTATACTAATAAATGTGAAGAAATAGAGTTCCAGATGAGAAGGCATAATTATAAAAGGATGTTTTATTTAGTTTGTGACTTAAAGCACAAGTTTATGCCTAAAATTGAATGTCATCAAAGACAGGAATGGATCCTTACTAACAGAAGAGTTGGAAATCAAAAACAGATGGGAAAGAATACTGTGAGGAACTGTACAGCAGAGTGGATAAAGAAAATGTGGAGTCCTCCCACCAAGAAAATTTTGATTTGGAACCTCCTCCACTTAGGCATGAAGTTGAAAGAACAGTTAAGCAGCTCAACAGCAATAAGGCCCCAGGTGCAGATGAAATCCCAGCAGAGTTAATTAAGCCCACAGGGGATGGAGGGATAAGAGTGTTTCATAGATCGATTACAACAATATGGGAGACAGGATTATGGCCTAGAGACTGGAAGAAGTCAGTTTTCATACCACTACACAAGAAAGGTGATAAGAAGGTATGCAAGAATTATAGAACTATTAGTTTGATATCTCATGCAAGCAAAATTTTATTAAAGATCATGCTAAATAGGATTGAGGCCAAAGTTGAGGCAGAGATGCCCGAGGAACAAGCAGGTTTTAGGAAAAGTAGAGGCACCAGAGATCAGATCCTTTGCCTTAGACAGATCATAGAAAAATATAAAGAATTCAGACTCCCTCTGGTAATGTGTTTCTTAGACTACTCTAAAGCTTTTGACTGTATTGAGCATGTGAAACTGTGGGAAGTAATGAAAAGAATGGGTTTTCCTCAACACACTATCAGGTTGATAGCCAACTTGTATAAGGAGTAAGAAGCCACAGTAAGAACAGGTGTTGGATTGACTGACTGGCTTCAAGTTGGAAAAGGAGTTAGACAAGGATGTTTACTTTCTCCTCACTTGTTTAGTATATATGCAGAGAACATCATGCGTGAAGCATTAGATGAGCTCAGGACAGGAATTACGATTGGAGGTAGATTGATCAGTAATCTGAGGTACGTTGATGATACAGTACTCCTTTGTAATGACATGGAAGAACTAGGATTAATTCTTGACAAAGTTAACAAGATCAGTAATAACAGAGGACTTCAACTCAATTCTAGCAAGACAAAGATCATGGTTCTCAAAGGAAAAACAAACAGAGAAGCAATTGAGAAACAAGTGTATCTTAATGGAGAAAGAATTGAGGAAGTCAGCAAGTTTGAGTACCTGGGATCCATTATTAATGTGAAGAATTGCTGTTCAGAAGATATCAGAAAAAAGGTTAGGAATGGCTAAAACAACAGTCAGAGACCTGTCTAAAATCTGGAAGGATGGATCTATCTCCATGGGAACAAAGTTGAGGATTTTAGATGCAAGTGTTTTTCCAACAGCGACTTATGGATGCGAGACTTGGAACCTAAAGAAGTCAGATAAGAAACGGATATCTGCTTTTGAGATGTGGTGTTACAGAAGGCTGTTGAGGATATCGTATACTTGAAAGGCATACAAATGAATGGGTGTTAGAAAAGATTAGTAGAACTTTAAGGCTCCTTAAGGATATTGACAGAAGAAAGTTAAAATATTTTGCACACACAGAAAGGATGGAAGGAGGACGTACTTCTCAGAACAGTAATAGAAGGTAAATTTCCTGGAAAAAGAGGCAGGGGTAGACCATCAATGAGATGGATGGATGGCACGTGTGGAGCGACTGATCTTCAGAGAGTTGAGGCTGCCAGAAAAGCAAACAACAGGACTACATGGCGAGGCCTGGTGTGGAACACCATCGAGCATCGGAGTGACCATACGGTATCTGTAGATTCCCAGTGAACATAGAGAGGAGATACTAGAAATGAACTAATTTATATATATATATATATAAATATATATATATATTTGTTAGGAATACCAAGCAATTTTTAAACCTGGTTTTACTCCATTTCCCAAGTAAGCAAACAGACAAATAAGTCAAGTTTGCGCCTGCAAGTGATGCAAGTCTAGCTGATCCTACAGGTAGTGCAAGACCAAGGCAACTCGTGGTAAACGTGGCATGAGCTCTGATCACTAATCTTTATATTTACCCTTAATGCCAAAACACATCTCCAAGAAGGAGATGCATGATGTTTTGTATTAAAGGCAAGAGGCCACTACCCAGACCGGGTTTCGACCTTTATTGAGGTCTCATCAGTGGGAGCTAGGCTAGAAATACCAAGATTTAGTAATACAGAGCTCATAAGTATTTTACCAGAACAAGTTGCCATAAGGTGTTTTAACCTTATTAAATAAAAATCTCTGGAGGAGATATAAATGTAGAAAGTATTTTACCTTGGGTATAATAAATGTTAAGAATACCAAGCAATTTTTAAACCTGGTTTTTCTTGGTATTTCTAGCCTAGATCCCACTGATGAGACCTCAATAAAGGTCGAAACCGGTCTGGGTAGTGGCCTCTTGCCTTTAATATGCATCTTGCATATTGCAAAACATCATGCATCTCCTTCTTGGAGATGTGTTTTGGCATTAAGGGTAAATATAAAGATTAGTGATCAGAGCTCATGCCACCTTTACCACGAGTTGCCTTGGTCTTGCACTACCTGTAGGATCAGCTAGACTTGCATCACTTGCAGGTGCAAACTTGACTTATTTGTCTGTTTGCTTACTTGGGAAATGGAGTAAAACCAGGTTTAAAAATTGCTTGGGATTCTTAACATTTATTATACCCAAGGTAAAATACTTTCTACATATATATATTTATATATATATATATAAATTACGTCCGGGTTCCATTCCATCTGGCAGGATGTAAGTTGAATCGGACGTAAGTTGATACATTAAATCAACAGAGTTATTGGGGTTAGGGAACTTAACCATAATAAGTATACTGTCATTTTAATTTTTAAACCTTATTATAAAACTGTACTGTGTGTTACCCACTATTCCAATGTGTTTTGCTTATTCCTCTTCTTCTTCTCTTCATAGATTTGTTCATAGCAATCAAACTCATCATGTACTTTCGTTTCTGCTAATAAGTAGCATTCAGCATTGGGGGTCCATGTCTTCGGCAATTTTGAGAACATCGCTAACTGCAAAGAACATTTCTGCAAGACCCTTCACTGTAAATTGTTTAATTACCTCTTCCTGTTTCTCTTTTCCCCTCTTCCTTTTCTCGTTTTTCCTCCAGTTCGACCAATTCTTCGTTGATCAACTCTTCAGGGAAACTTTCTTTCAGTTGAATTATGTCATCATCATTCAATTCGAGATTCAGATTGTTCGCTTGGCCCACTATTACAAACTTCCAAAATCATGCACAAACCTTTTTCATGTCTTTTTTTCTATATGCCGCTCATACATTCACAGGTCACTTTGTCCCAGGCCGCAGCAATATTTTTAATAGCATGATAAATATTCAATGTTTTCCAGAATTGTATGAGAGTGTGGTCATTTCCTTCAGTGGCAGAAATGGCTTGTGAAAAAGTTGTCAGTAGATAATAAGCTCCCTGATCCATTGGTTGGATCAATGAGGTAGTGTTTGCAGGGAGAAACATGACCTTGAACTTTGTGAAGATCCGTACAAGACGGATGACCTGAAGCATTATCTAGAATTAATAAAATTTTTAATTCTACATTTTATTTCACACAATAGCATTTTATTTTACTGGCATAACAGTTGATTAAGGCATCTTCAAACAATTTTTGAGTCATCCACGACTTCTTATTGTTCTGATAATGAACTGGGAGTATGCTTCCTAATGTTTTTTGAATATTCCTGGATTCTCACTGTGCCATATCACAAATGGTTTCAGTTTATATCCAGCCACATTACCCATAACAGAATCGTAATATGGGCATTAAAGCTTTGAAACTAGATATAGATTTTATCTTTTTTGTGGATGACTGTCTGCTCGGGCATTTTTTTCTGAAACAAGGACATCTCATCCATATTAAATATTTGCTGTAGCAAATAATTTTCCTTCATAATAATTTTATCCAATTTTTCCACAAACTCCTGGCAGCCTTCTAGCACTTGCAGATTCCCATGCATTTTCACATTATGCAGTGCAAAATGCTGCTTGAATCTCATGAACCAATTGGAAGAAGCGTTGAATTCATAGTCATAATCGGATTCTGCTTTCTCCTACAACATGCGGAAGAGACTTAGTGCCTTAGCAGTTATAGTCACAGTGCTAAGGTATATGAGCTTTTGGTTCAGTTCCTCTATATATAGCCGAAAATGTTATTTATTCCCTTATGGGATCAAAGACGTAAGTCGAGGGATGACTGGTATATATATATATATCATCACCATCATCAAATTCATGACATATACCTTCAAGGGGTGTACAGGGTATGATAGTACTACATGAAAAATTTACATCATTACTAACTTCCTATCTACAATTTTTCCCTCCAAATCAATCTGCTATCTATCAAGATTCCGACATTATCAGATCTTATTTTCTATCTTCTAAGGCACTTTTTACTGTGGCAGTCCACCTATATCTTGGTTTTTCCTCTGGGTCTTTTTCCTGCCAGCCTAGCAGAGAATACTTGTTTTGGTAATCTTTCCTCTCCCATTCTGTTTAAGTGACCATACCACCCAAGATTAGCTCTGCTAACACATTCTTGGATGCAAAAAATATCAACTTCTTTCCTAATATCCTCATTTTTAACATTGATGCCATCTGTTCATTCCTAATCTTTCTCAAGACTCTCATATTTGTGGTTTCTTAGTCTTTGGTCAAGTGTTTTACTTCTAACCCAGCCCATAAGATAAAATTGGTTTGAACACTGTCTTGTATATATCTAATTTAGCGTTTTGACTAATTTCCCTCTTTCCATATAAATTTATTCATTTGACTTCTTACCAGCTTTGTTGATTCTGTTGTCAATTTCCATATTTAATTTACCATCTTCACTAAAACTGTGCCTAAGTAACTAAAATGTTTTACTTCTTCTATATGTTCTCCATTCACAATGCAGTTGATATTTTCAGTGTTTCTGCCTATTTTCATTGTCTTTGTCATTTTAATACTGATCTTCATATCATATTTATTACAATAGTTATTCAATTTAGTCAGGGAATCTTGCAGACTTCCAGCAGATTTATTTAAAAGTATATATCATCATCTGCATGAAGCAAACAGCTGACATTAACATCTCCAATTTTGATATCTGGTTTAATACCACTTTCCTTCATAATGTGATCCATATAGATAATGAATAAGATCTTATTTTCTTATTCATTATCTATATGGATCACTTATTTATCTTCCTGTACTTCCTTCAATTCTAACTGTTAACTTAAATAAAGACTAAGAATTGATTGATTATAATGGCCCATTGACACCATATAATTATGGCCTTTTGAATAGCTTCTCTCTCTTGTCACCTTGTCATACGCTTTTTCCAGATCTATGAAACTTAAATACAGATCTTTGTTATATTCTCATGATTTTTCAACTAATTGTCGTAAAGTGAAGATCTGATCCTGACAGTCTCTATTTGACCTGAATCCAGCTTGTTCTTCACAAAGTTTCCCTTCCACAATCCTTCTCAACTATTTCTCAAGTATACTTGCATACATCTTACCAGGAACACTCTCAGTAGAGAAATACTACTGTAATTCTCACATTCAGTTTTATTTCCCTTTTTATATATGGATACTGTGAGAGCTTTACTCCAATCAACTGGAATTCATCCCTCTGTCCAGGCCTTCTGAGCTAGGTAGTGCAGCCACTGCAAGACTTTTATACCTCCATACTTGAGCATTTCTGGTTGAATATCATCTTCTCCCATTGCCTTTCCACATTTCAGGCTTTTGATGGATTTGTCTACTTCAAGTATAGATACGTACTCCTGATTGCATGGCTGGTCAGTGTTTTTTACCACTATTCAGTCACCAACTGTTTCATTTAGCAATTTTTCGAAGTAATTACTCTATACTTCAAGTTATCTTTTTCTCCGTATGTCACCTTTATTATCTCTCCTTTTACAGCACTCTTTCCTCCATTTCTGAGCAACTTCCAGAATATCTTGCCACCTTCTTGATATTTATTTTCTGTGTTCTTACGAAAGTTTTTCCATGTTTTGTTTAGCTAGTTTTACATGGTGTTTAGCTTTCTTACATTTGTCTGTGCATTCTCTAAGAGCACATGCTGACTTATTTACTAAGAATATTCGATATCCTGTCTTCTTTTCCTTCACTGCCTGTTTAATTTTCTGTGTCCACCATGGAGTTCTGATTTTTCTATCCTTGCAGACAAACTTACCACATGTCTTTCTGGCTGAATCAATCAGTGTTTTCTTTAAGGCTCGCCACTAATATCTCCAAGGGTTGGTTCCTATTCTCCAACTCTTTCATTTTTTCTTCAATAATATTTTTCTACATTTCACATCAGCTAGCTCTGTTTCTTTGCCATTCAGTTTTCTTATGTTGAAATTTTATTCGCTTTAAAACTTTCTTACATGTTCTTCTTTCCAATATGACATTCAAGTTTATGCTGCTCAGGATTAAATGGTGATCATTTCCAATCCTTTGTACATGTAATGCCCTTCACCAGTTAGAAAACCTGTAATGTCCTTCACCAGTTAGAAAACATCACCATCAACAGGAACATGGTTAGTGAGACTTTTCTTATTTTTTGGCGGTGACTGAAATTTTGTGAATTTGTGCACATTTTTATGTTGGAACATTGTGTTAGTAATAACTAGTCCATTACTAATGTCCATGTCCTGAGCAGAAATCAAAAAGGTATTTGTCATTATTATTAGCTTTGCATTTTTCTCCAAATTTTCATAAAATATTTTTGTATGTCTGACAGTCATTTCCTTCTCTGCTATTTAGATCCCCAACAAGGACCAACTTTTCATTTTTCATTGTGTCAGTTGCTTTCTCTAAAGCCTCAAAAAATTCCTCCATTTCTGTCTTAATAGAACCTCCTGTGGTGCAACAGGCACAAATAAGTCTCATTGTCCAGTTCCCCATTCTGATTTTTGCCCACATCACTCTACTTGAAATTGCCTGCCATTCAAGAAGATTAGCCTCATATTTAGTGTTGAATACTATGCTACTCCTTCTTTTCCTCGATTGTCATTGTCTGAATATAACATTTTGTATTTATTGCTTAGAAATAACTCACCAGATTTTGGCTTTTTTGTTTCAGTCACCCCTATTATGTTGATGTGATACTTATCCAGTTCCTCAGCTAGCTCTATTTCTTTGCCATTCAGTCTTCTTATGTTGATAGTGCCAATCTTGAACTCTGATGTTGACTTGGTGTGTGTTTTTTAACATTTGTTCCGGTTGCTGACTTTTTTGCTGTTCACCCTGGTTTCCTGGCGAAAACAGTGGAGGCCTTGCTTAACCGGGCAATGCCCAATTAGAATGAAATTCTGTCATGTGGTACCATCATTTTATGTTGTGGTTTAAGGAATAAGAATACAGTTTGGTTGGCTAAATCCCAAATTGCCAGCTCATCCATTCAGTATTTGGGTAGTTACCTGACAGGGTGCACCACAAGAAGGTGAGGATTGGAAATTAGGTCAGAAGCCCTGTTTGGTTCTCCACATTCCTTTAACCTGTTCATTGTCCATCAAGCGATATCACGTGATGCGAGTTCTCACCTGTCGACCGATCACGCGTTATTGCATGGACGTCGCTAACTAAATAAAAAAATAAAAAAAATTTGGCCACCACACGAAATTCCAATTTTCAGCTTAGCAATGAAAGTGTTAAAGGCTATGTTGAGGTCTCCTCTCAGTTATACACCTTTGACCTTTATTCACCCCATATATATATATATATTTTTTTTTTTCTTTTTTCTTTTTTTCTCTCCTGCACATGAAAAGCAGAAGAGCCTATAGCAAACAATGTCCATGTAAGGGAAGGGTCATTATTAGAGTAATCTGTTGATGTTCTTCTTGAACTGTTGAAGATTTAAGTCCTTTGGAAATTCTTCATGAGGGAGAGTGTTCGACATTAAGAATTTTCATGACTGAAAGTACAGATTTTTTGAGTATGCAGTTCAGCTGTAAAAGGATGTTGAGTAAGCAACTGTAGTACAAGTTCCTGTAGATCTGACAGAAATGGTAGGCATAATTGCCGCATGTTCTCCTGAATGATGTCCATGGAAATATCTGTAGAAGAGATACAAGGCAGACCAATCTTCTATGGAAAAGTGGCTGAACATTTTTTAAGAAATGTTTTATTAATCAACTGGACTACTTTTTTCTGATCGGCATCAAGCAGTTTTAGGGAGATCTTAAGCTCACTACCCCAAATATGAGAGGAGTATACCAATTTGGTTGGATTTAGGATTTATATAGAATAAATAGTAGCTGTTCAGCAGAGAAGTAGTACCATCTTGAGTGGAGAAGAATGCCAACTTTTTGGAAGCTGAAATGATATTTTGTGAATCTTTGGAGTAAGACTGACTCTTACTCCAAAGAAAGCATTGGAGTAAGAGTCAGTCTGAGAGAAGAGATTCAGTCTTGCCTGTTGAGCTGAGTCTTATCAAAAGTAAGTGGGGAAGATCTGAGGTCTTTTTTTTTTTTTAATTTGGAAAAACAATAAAACTGTGTTTTGGAAGCATTGAAGTTGATTTCACCCCAGTCAAGTTGCTTTCACCCCAGTCAAGGATACCATGGAGTTCAGTGTTCAGAGCACTTATTACAGATGATCATGAAGCTTGTGATGTTTGAGCACTGCACAGCTTGTCATATGAGTAGGATGAGTGGAGTGTGCTATCATTAGCAAAACTATGAATAGGGTTTGCAGTCAATGAGAGCAGGTTCTTTATAAAAATCAACAATCTATTGACATAAGGTGGTGTAAAGGATGGTAACTTCTTGAGATGCCCTCGATGCCAGACCCTATCCAGAGCCTTGCTGATGTTAAGACCAGCAGCACAGGTTTATCGAAATTTTTCCAGGGAATGGATCCAAAGGTTGCTATAGGCCAGGTCATCTCCAGTGGATCTAGATTGGTGGAATTCATACTGGTGATCACTAATTAGATAGCAATCCTGAAGGTGTTGAAGAAGTTGATTGTTGATAACCTTCTCTGTTATTTTAGACAAAAATAAATATGATTACATAAGGAAGGGAACGGGAAACCGCCTTGCATCATCACTATCTCCCTAGTAATCAGCTGCAACAACCCTCTCAAAGAGAGGAAGCCACAGGATCAGATCAAATATAATTGCAATAGGTCAATAGCTAGATGGTAATCATTTATCTTCTTTTTTTGGGAACTGGCGTATAATAGCTTTCTTCCATGCTGAAGGGTGGATGCCAGCTGAGTACAGTTTTAGTGAATAGATGATAGAAAACAGGTGTTAGTTCAGGAGCACATCTCTTAAACACAATGGGTAGAATTCCATCAAGACAGGCTACCTTTGTGGTATCCAAAATTATTCAAAATTCATCTGATATCTTTCTGATGGAAGGCCACTGGAAGCATGAGATGCAATGTTGTAGGCAAGGAAGGAGGTAATTGAATTTATTGGCTTGGAAGTTGTGTAAATATTAAACCTCTTTAACACGTGAGAATTGCATTCCGAAATGTCTTTAATATATGGGATGATGTGTGAGCCTTCTCTTCTAATATGGGATGTAGAAAAATGGTTAATAACCTTCTCTACTATTTACAGGTTGTAACTGTTGAAATTAGCAGTTTCTTTAATGCATCTCTGTATTAAAAAATTTAGAATAATAATAAAAAAAAAAAAAAACGTGTTGAATGATTTGCATTTGTAATTTAAATTGAAAATAATTATTACCAAATATGAATTAGCATCATCTAAATCTACATACTTTATAGATTATATAACCATGTAATCACATAAAAATGTGATATAAATTATAAGAAAATGGTTATTTGAAAACATTCACAAAATTAGGATAATTTTTAATGTTGTTCGAAATATCAGAATAATGCAAAAATAAATGCACAATAATTACTGTCACAGGGAAACAACATGATAATTAGTACTCGTTTCATCCCCCTTAACTTTTATGACCATTCATAAATGGTTGGGCATATTATTTACTAGCAGTTCGGAGTCGTTTTTGTCAAAACATGCCCATATGGTCTGTAGACTAGAAACAAGTTCATTTTTGTTTTTTGGGCCAACTTCTTGAAGATGTTTCTTCATAATTTCCCACAAATTCTCAGTGGGGTTTAAATCTGGTAAGTTTGCTGGCCAAGGAATTACATTGATTTACTTTTCTTTGAGACATCTAGTCTTGGAAGTGTGACAAGAAGCTGAATCTGCTGAAAAAGGAAATCACCCTCACATAAATCTTCTGATGCCAGTAACATAAAGTGCCCAAGAATTTCTGGGTACACTTTGAAATTGACTCTTTTGTATCCAAACCACTGCTTGCTGAATCCTCTGTGATCATACAAGCCCATACCATGACAGAGGTTGCAAATTTCACCGAACATGGCATGCATATTCTTCATCAAATGCTTCTTGCTTAAGACACCAAACACATATCCTTTGATGACCATGGGACATGGACATACAAAACATCATTTCTAAAAAAATACCTTTATCCATCCCCCTTGACCCCACAAACAGTCTATGCCTACACTTGAAAGTCATAAGCGGCTTCGTCTTTGGCACATATGATTTAAAACCCAATTTGTGAAGTCGTCTCAATGTCATAGATTTAGACACATTCACACCTAGTTCTTTCCATCTGTGAAAATACTTTACACTTCAGAAGCGGTTTTTCTTCACAGTATTCTTCAATCTCCTATCATCTCTTGATATAGTTATTACTTTTCAACCGCTATTGCAGCGATTATTTTGAAAACTCTGGTTATTAGAATACTGTCTTAATAATCTACTCATGCTTGTTTGAGAACATTTCAATTCCTTAGCTATAAACTGTTGAGTTTGGCCTTTGTGTAGTGACACCATACAAAACTTAGCTTCTGATATGTCACTTGTTCGACCCATGTTTAGCAAATGATTAACTGAAATCCATGTGCAAACGATTGCTCACACACGTCAGTCCTGTAGCTACTGAAATATGTGCTATTCAATAAATTAGAATTGCAAATCATTCAATACATTTTCTTTGCTTATTCTAATTTTTTTCATTCAGGGTGTAGTAAAAATTTCTTTCTGAAATAGAACAGATAATATGAGTTCTGGAAAGAAGGCATTTGATGATGCCATATTTTTGCACGGAATGGTGAGCATTTCAAATCTTGTAGAACATAGGATTTCTAATACTAGCCACAGGATGCTTTATAATGAGGTCAAATTACTACATAGACATTCCCATGAATATGAGCATCTCTTTAAAGAAAGTTCCGAAGTATTTCAGTATGCCCAAATCTCAACCTTAACACGATGGAGTCTCTGTGCAAAAAATTTTGGGAAATTATTCTTAAGAACTATACTATTTAATTATATATGATTTTTATTTGTTTATTTTTAGTTTTATAATCACGTACATACACACACACACACACTTTAGCTGATCCTAATAGTATCATTTTTTACCTGGTGTTTCACATATATCAGGAGAGATTACAATTTTTACATACCTTCATTGTTCTCCAATTTTTTGATTTCAAACTGTTTTACACCGATGATGATCCATCGTAATTACATATTTTCAACTTTGTTTACATATTACTTATGCAGAATGAATAATGCACAGTTATTTTTTAATAAACATAATCACTAGTCTTCACTCACAAGAAGAATTTCTTTGTTTCACTCGTTTTTCTGATAAAATACACTGCAGCTGAGTTTTTGAGAGGAATTATGTAAACAAAAGCTTCTTCTGTTTTTAATCTATGCATCTCTGCTTTTTTGATTTTTGATTTTGTTATCATTTTTGTTTAACAACATCAGCAGTAACCTGCACAAGTGTTTTAGATTAGATGTCATTTTCATACTGATCTCTTACTTACTGCTAGACCTGTAAGTTCTTAAAAACAGTGAATAATTTATTGAATTTAGCTTTATAATAGGCTGTTTAAAAAGGCACCTCAGGTGTTCAACCATTTTAGGAAAAATCTATCTTTGTTATGCAGTCAGAAATATGGTTTTTCTACAGGTAATTTCTTTCTATGTCACAACACTTTTTATGAAATGTCTCATAAAACCTAAATGTCTGCACTTTAAAAAAGCCTCGAAAACCTTGTAATAATCTATAGTTTCTGTCATCAGTCCCAGGATATTTTTTATATGTTACAGAATGCAACTTCATCTTTATAGCACAATTCTTTGAGCCATTTGAGCCATTCCTTGATTTGATGGCAATAATAGAACTCTTTTCTCCAGTGTTATTAATATTTTCTGATCCCTTCCCTTCTCCTTCAGTTTTGCACTTCACAAAATTAACATGTGTAGTTTGCATCATTCCTTTCATTTATTGTCCATAATAAAAGGTGAATTTATGTATGTGTATACACACACACACACACACACACACACACACACACACACACACACACACACACACACACACACACACACACACACACACACACACACACACACACACACATATATGTATATATATATATACATATTTATTATTATTATCATCATTTATTTTTTATATTTGATCCACATATGAAAGGCCACAATACATATAGCACATTAGTGTTAAGTGTGGGCAAGGAATAGAAGAAAGGAGGAATATATTCACATTATGCTTGAACAGCTGAGGATTATAATCTCTGGAGAAGGATTTATATAGAGTAATATAAATATATAAATAAATATATACAATGGCTCTTGTTTTAATGATTTTGAAGGAGAGTGGAGGAATAACAGCGGCCAATTCTGCAAAGCACTATCTATGAAAGAATCTGTAGAAGAGGCACAGGGCAGAAACTGAACATCTGTGTGTGTGTGTGTGCATGTGAGAGAGAGAGATTGAAGTGGGTATCTTAGTGAGATTACCTTCTTCTGGATAGGATCGAGCAATCTTGGAGAGGATTTAGGTGCACCACCCCAAATATTGGAGCAATATTCCATGGCTGGGTGGATTTAGGCTTTGTATAGAGTTAGCAGCTATGAAGAGTGTAAGTAGTGTCTTATGTGAAAAAAGTACATCAAGTTTTTTGGCAGCTGCAGAAGCTATAGTTGAACTGTGGCTGTGCCAGGAAATATTAGAGGTGCAGATCAGTCCAAAGAGAAATCAATATTCCATGGCTGGGTGGATTTAGGCTTTGTATAGAGTTAGCAGCTATGAAGAGTGTAAGTAGTGTCTTGTGTGAAAAAGTACACCAAGTTTTTTTTGCAGCTGCAGAAGCTATAGTTGAAATGTGGCTGGAAAGATTGGAGGTGCAGGTCAGTCCAAGAAGAGAAATCTCATCATGTTTTGAATATATTGGTATTACTGAAGGTAAGGGGGAAGAGCTCTTTCTTGTGAGAGATCAAATACAACTGAGTTTTGCTGGCATTGAAGTTTACAAAGTTGTTCTTGCCCCAGTGGAATATAGATAGGAGATCTGACTTCAGTTCCTTGGTCATGGTAGATTTTGAAGTTTCTAATACTTGAGCATGACAAGGTTTGTCGAAAGAAAAGAGAAATGGAGTGTACTGTCCTCAGCAAAGCTATGGGTAGGATTGGAGGTCTGTGAGACCAGGTCGTTTATATACAAGAGGAAGAGAGTGGGTGAAAGAACAGAACCCTGGGTACTCCTGCATTGGTGGGGAAATATGAGGAGACTAAACCATCCACCATGACATGTAGTGAGCAACAAGTGAGAAAGTTGGCAATCTAGTTACAGAGTGAAGAATGCAGACCATAGGATGGCACCTATGGTCTGCATTCCTCATTCGCCACCTGATCAAATGCCTTTGAAATGTGAAGCGAAACCATGTGAGTTTCTCCAAATTTCTCCATGGCCTGAGTCCAGAGGTGGTAGTGAAAGCAAGATCAGCTATAGATCGCAGGTGGCGGAATTTATACTGCTGGTCACTGATTAGTTGGTATGTCTCTAGGTGGTTCAAGAGTTGTTGTTGATTACCCTCTCCATAATTTTAAATAGAGAACAGAATGAGTCATTGGATGGTGGTTCATTGGTTGACTTTTATCACCTTTGAATCAGCATAGGTTCTGATGAACAATTTTTTAACACAGTAGGTGGGATACCATCAGGACCAGATTCATTGGTGTTCAGGTTATTAAGGATTCTTTGGATTTCTTTTTTGTCAGAAGACTAGGTGAGACATGAAGACAACTGTTCTTGGTGGAGTGAAGGGAACTTTGCCCAGGTCATCAGTGCAGGAATTGGAAGAGAAGAGTGATGCGAGTAAGTTAGCTTTGTCTTTAGGTGGGGAACTACAGTACAGTACCATTGGGATGTGAGAGTGGTGGAAAGTAGCTTGGGCAGAATTTACACTTATAATGCGAGAGCCCCTCATATTTTCTCACTAAAGCTCATGCAGTAGGAAATCTCTCCAAGATTTATGTTTTCACACTTTCATGGTCACTAATGCACATGTGTAGTCATGCTTGCACAGAAATGGCAGAAGAAAGACATGGACATTGGATCAGGAGAGAGAGAGAGAGAGAGAGGGGGGCGCAACTACCTGGTCCCATAGATCTCCGGATATGACTCCATTGGACTTGGTTGCATAGCATTTTATTAAAGACTGTGCATACCAGAGAAAAGTTCTAGATGTGGATGATTTGAACCAACATATCATTACAGTAGTTGCTTTAATAATGCTTCAGATGCTGGAAAACTTTTGGCAAAAGCTCAAGTATCATTTTACATCTTTCGAGCTACAAAAGGTGCCCACATTGAACTTTACTAACCTTCATAAAAACTTGGTGAGTTACTATGTGTAATAACAAAAAATTATTTTAATAAACCTTATAGATGCTGAGATATATGTGTATTTTTGGATACTTCTAGCCTGGGCACCCTGTATATAATTACACCAAACTAATTTATGTTTTGAATTGTGAAAATAAGCTTACTTTGATGCTACATTACAACTGCATACCAACTTAAAGGGTTACAGAAGTTATTGGAGGAATTACAGTTATCTGGTTAAACTTTGTTTTTTTAATGACATCTCTTATTTTTATAAGACTGGTGATGACTTTGATAGTTGTGCAAAATAAAATGCTGTTTGAGATTAATTGTCTGTTTATTTCAAAATTAATCTGTAGACACATGATAAATTTAGCTCACACAGAGGGTGAGAAATCATTAGTGTCACCTCTTCTCATAGGTAGGAATTACTTCACATTTCAGAAACAGCAGCAAGGTATCTTTGTGAGTATCTCAATGCAAACTAACTTTTGGCAGGGGCAAACAGTCTATGAAGGAATTAACTTATTGAATTAATTATATTAGATTGAAAATTTTATCTAGTTAATTTATATTTATATTTATATTTAACCATTAAATTATTTCAGGAATTTACAACGTATACTGGAATATTAATTAAAAGAAACTTTAATAAATACTGCCTATATTTCGGCAATGTCAAATCGGCATCTTCATGGGAACATAAAACTATTACATGTGCACAAAGAGCAAATGAGGCAGAAGAGAGAAAACTAGCATTGTTCCTAGAGTCCTAAAGCCACCCCCCCCCCCCCCTAGCAGGCTGTATATTGGGTTGTTTTGGCTTTTGAACTGAAGTTCTCAAGATGCAAGCTTCTCAAATTTGGAGCAGTCTCATGCACCTAAATATACTGAGGCAGATTCCATTTAAATTTGCTGCAGTGTTATAATGTGGCTTTCTTGCAGCGTATTCTATGGCAGGTATCCAGAGTGTGGTGCACAAGCCCAGAGTGGCTGTATTGGTGAAAATGTAGTCTTTGTGTTCTGATATCCTGACATTTGCAGTCCTGCCTGTTTGGCCAAAGTAGGACAGTTTACAGCTGCAAGGGATCTGGTATACTCCAGGTAGGTCTAGGTGAAGTGGCTGGTCTTTGGTGGAGTGGATAAGGGATGCCGATTTCTTATATGGTTTGTAACAAGAAGTTAGGTTATATTTTTTTAAGATTTTGGTTAACTTTTCAGAGGTGCCCCAGATATAGGAAATGGTGATGGATTTAGTGTAATCTTTGTTATGAAGGGGGGGGGGGAGAATTAACTGGTTTTAATATTTTTTGGAGGTTGTAGCCATTGACTAAGAAAGTGTTAAGAATGTGGTTTAGTTCAGTGGTTAGAGCATTGTCATCTGAACAGATTAATTTTGCCCTGTTATATAGGGTTCTTATAACCCCATATTGTTGTGTGTGTGGGGGGGGGGAATTGCTGCTGAATGTATCTGCCTGTATGGGTAGGTTTTCTGTAAACAGAAAAAGCCAAGGATCCATCATGGTGGTGAGTGATTAGAGTGTCTAAGAAAGGGAGACTGTTGTTTTCTTCTTTTTCCAAGACGAACTGGATTCTGGGGTGTTGGTTCTCTAAGTGTGTTAAGAAAGAGTGGGGTGTATCTGAGCCATGTGGCCAAATAGCAAACACATCATCAACGTAGCATAGCCAAACAGTGGGTTTTTATGAGGCTGAGTTTTAGGCTTTCTCTTCAAAAGTCTCCATAAAGAAGTTGGCTAGGGGTGGAGAGAGAGAGTGGTGAACCCATGGGCTTTCCCCTCTATCTGTTTGTAGAATTTTCCTTGCCAAACAGAATAGCCCAAGTTCATTGTGAACTGAAATATGACTGAGATATCAGGAGGAAATTTGGCTTGGATGAGCTCTAAGGTTTCCTTGAGTAGGGCATTTGTGAATAGGAAGGAGACATCAAAACTGATCATTATGTCAGTGTGTTGGAGTTGAGAGGTTTTCTGTACTGGCTTTGAAGTGGGCTGAGTTTTTTTATGTGTGATGGTGTGTTGTCAGTATAGTGTGTGAGTGCTTTGGCTAAATGTTTGGCTAATTTGTATGTTGGGGAATCAGTGCCATCCACTATGGGACGTAATGGCACGTTTTGTTTATATATTTTTGGAAGTCCATATATTCGTGGGGGGGGGGGGATCTAGAGTTAAAAGAATTTAGTTTGTTAGTAACTTCCACAGGCCAAGACGTGACCTTCTTAAGGAGTCTTTGGAGTGTTCTAATTTGGGAGCTTGTGGGATCATATTCATTAGGGAGGTAGGTAGCCCAATCTAACAATAAAGCATTAAACTTACCTGTATAGTCAGTTTTTCATACAATGGGGAAAGAACGGAGGAGAAGTGGCCATCCCTAGAAGCTGTATAAGGATGGTGTGAATGGGGAATGGAGAGTAGATTTTTTTTGTACGAGTAGGTCATTTATGTGGAGGAGAAAGAGGAAAGGGAGTATGTAATAGGATAGATAAAGTGAGGACATGCAATGAAAAAAAGATAGAGTCTTGGACATAACATCTAGACAGAGATAAAAATAATCTCTTTGCCATGATGTGGCCTCAATGGTGCCCCCCCCCCCACATACCACTGCTAACTATCTTCCCAGGCATGACCTGGGAAGATAGTTAGACCTCCAATAAGCCAAACCGTGGTATTTCACCAGGTAATGAAGAACATCTACCACCTGGTGTCCAGTTATTATTTCTCCAACTAAGACGGTATCCCTTTCCAGTAGGAATGCTGGCTGGTTTTTTCCAGAGACCTTTTTGTGGAAACAGGCCACACTACAGGAAGGTAGGGTGATAAAGAAATCAATATTTCTTTGAGAAACTCTCTTCTTTGGTTGACTTTCACCTTTAATTTACATTATTGTTGTGATTATTATTATTATTGTATGGGACAACTCTGTAGCGTCCAAAGTCTCATTGTGGGAAGCCCAAACTATCCACACAATCTGTCATACCTCTCCTTGAACCCATTAACAAAGGCACTCACAACTGATTCTGGCAACCTTTCCACTCATTCACAGCTCTCCAAGCAAAAAATAAGGTCATCACACCCCCTACTGACAATGCCTTTATTCAACTTCCAGGGATGATCCCTTGTTCTGGCTCCTCTAGCCAAGTGTTGAAGCATTTCTCCTGCGTCAATCCTATAAAACTCTTTAAGCAACTTAAATGTTTCTATCATATCTCCTCTTTTTCTCCTATCAACCAACGTCTACAATCTACGCAGCCTTGATCTATCCTCATAGGGAACATTTCACAGACCACTCGCCATCTTGGTCACTCACCTCTGAATCTTCTCCACTGCTTCCTCATCCCCCAAGAAACCCAGGAGACCAAACCTGAGCACAGTAATCCAAGTGTGGATGTATCAAGGTCTTATAAAGAGGAATAACATCCTTTATAACAATTTTCTTTAACCTCCAAAAAAACACATAGTATTATATTTTCATTCTGAACAATATTTCTCTTCTGCTCTTCTCTTTTTCATTAAATACTTGGACTTATGCTCTACCCAAAACAATTTATAAATCTCAGATCCACCTACTTTTAGAATATTGTTTTCACATTTGGGGGTGATATAATCTCCTCAACATGATGCTGGATTGTATCCAGAAGAGATCTGTTTGCTTAATAGGTGATCCTTCTCTCTCTCTCTCTCTCTCTGACTCCTTCTGGTCACTTTCTCATGGATACTCTGTTTCTTCGTTATGTATTTTCTGTAGATATTTTCATTAATGCTGCTTTAAACTGGTCACCATCATTCCTCCACTTCACTGTAATCATGTACAGTCATGTGCATCTACTAGTCAATGCCCATACACAGTACAACTCCAAACTTACTGAATCAGCTTCTCATCCACTTCTTTCATTCCCTGTACATCAGTTCTTTGGAACATATCCCTCCATGTCTTTTTACTTAATGAATACAATACCAAAACTCTTAAAAAAAATAAAAATAAAACAAAACATTAACAAATTTAGTAAATACTCATTGGTCTGTAAAATGCTACTCTGTGTCTTGTTGCTTAAAGGAACTCCCACACAAAAAGCAATCAAGGGCAGTCATTATTATATCAGAAGTGATAGTTAAGGGATTGTAAAAGTTATGGAAAAGCAAAATTTAGTAATAGGCAGGCAGAGTACAATATTTTGTACTCGGTCTAATGTGGGTGGGGGGGGGAGGTTGTAGGCTTTGGATTAGCTTTGTAATTTGTTCACTTTTGATAATAAACAGATGCTTGGGTTTGAAATAAGTTATTCAGTGATTCTACTAGACATTAAAAAGGCATTCACAGGATACCACATGGAACTCTGTTACACAAATATAGTTGAATGTGGGTGAATATAAATCTGGTGATTGTGATAATTGGATGGTTATAGACTAACATCTAAGAATAGTATATGTGGGAGTAAAATCCAGGTGAAGGCAGGTGTACCATAGGGATCTGTTCTTGTGCTGCATTTTTTTAATTTGGACATCAGTGATATAAGATGATTTAAGAGGAAACAGAAGTTTGCTGATGATTGAAAGTTAGAAAGAGTGGCAATGAAGACGATATAGAAATCCTGCAGGACTAGATGTGTGGGAAAAGGATAATATTTCAGTGTAGTAAATAGCTTTTAAGTTGAAGAGATCACAAGCTGTTTACTACATTGAAATTGATAAGGAATTGATACTACAGAAAATTGAGGTCAGAGATTAAGATGAATGCAGTCAGAGAGTTGAACTTTTGAATGCATATTGTACACTGATAAGCAAGGATGGAGTGGGGTATATTATTCTTTATAAAGCTTTAATAGGGCCACATCTATACTGCCGGATGGATCTGTTTGCTTGGATTCCTTTGGGATGAAGTGTTGAAGGGGATCAAGTGACCAAGATTGTGGCAAGTCTACAGAATGTCCCCTGTGAGTGAAGGTCCATTGGCTGTAGAAATTAATTGCTAGGCAGAAGAAAGGGGATATAATAGATACATACTACATATGTTTTTAAAGGGGTTTTATAGGAATGACACAGAAGTCTTTTTCCAGTACATTGTAGGATATAAGAGAACAATGGATTACTCTGGAAATTGTAAAAAGTGTAGCTGCGATATAAGCAGAGCTATCTGGCGAATAAGCAGCCGTGGACCAACAGCGACTGAGCTATCAGGGCATGGGGGAGCAGAAGTGGCAACTCTGTTTCACTAAAAACCTTACAAAGCCCAATGACAACTCGGTGACATGGCGAGTAGTGCCGCCATTAAATAAGCACCTTCTGGGGTCACTGTCCCTGACATTGGGAAGCAGCATTGTCAGTACTGACACAAGGTTGAAGCCAAATGATGACGGAAAAGCTTGTGATCAGAGATTTACAGATGGCAATGTGATTATATTGTGTACGTCTGTATTACTGCAGAGCAGAAAGCAAACGGAGAAACTACTGCTCTACCTTATCTCCAGAACAACCACCATGGTGAGCAAACCCTTACAATTGGTCCCAAGTTCCCGCCGTCCCTTAAATGGGACAGGAGTGCGAAGAATCTCCGGGCTCAAAGTGGTGTCCACTTTTAAAATTGCAACTTGGAATGTCAGAACTCTGTACGAAGCTGGCAAATTAAGAAATGCCACAAGAGAAATGAAGAGGCTGGGCATCCAGATTTTGAGAATTTGCGAGACAAGATGGCCAGGATCTGGAAAGTGTCAACAAGGTAATACGACAATGTATTACTCTGGGAATGATGAGAACAAACATCACCATGCTGTAGCTGTAATAATAGATGAAGAAATCAATAAATCAGTAATAAATTGGATTCCATTTTCTGAAAGGATAATGCTGTTACAACTTAAGGGAAACCCCATTAATATAAATATCATCCAAGCTTATGCACCCACAGCTGACAAAAGTGAAGAAGATGTTGAAGAGTTTTATGAACACCTAAAAGAGATTAAAAACCTAACAAAGAAACATGACATAAACATAGTGATGGGTGACTTCAATGCAAAAGTGGGAAGAGAGGGTGATGGAGAAATTGTTGGCGAACATGGCTTAGGCACCAGAAACGACAGAGGAGATCGCCTAGTCCAGTTCTGTCAGGAAAAAATCTAACATTAGCAAATACCTGGTTTAAACTTCCACCTAGAAGACTGTACACTTGGAAATCGCCTCAAGATAACCAACATAACATTGCCAGAAATCAAATTGATTATATACTGATAAATAAAAGATTCCACAGTAGTATAAAGAGTGCAAAGATTTATCCTGGAAGAGATATCTCATCAAACCACAATCCCATAGTTGCAGAAGTACGTCTTAGATTAAAATCAGCTAAAAAATCACAAAAGAAGAAAAAGAAAATTGATGTAGAAAAACTGAAAGACCCGAACATAAATAAAAGTGCCAAGACACAGCTTAACCTGCGATTACAACAGATTAACATAGAAGAAAATAAAGGTGTGGAATCTCTTTGGAATAGCTTAAAGAATGCCATCGTAACAACAAGTACTGAAGAAGTAGGTTATGTGAATAATATAAAACAACAGGAATGGATGACAGATGAGATTCTTTCTCTTATTGATACAAGAAGAATGTACAAAAACAAAGACCTTGCCAGGTATACAGAAACACATAACATCATCAAGAAAAAAATAAAAGAAGCCAAGGAAAATTGGATGAAAAATTTATGTACTGAAATTGAACTGCTTCAGAAGAAACATGATAATTTCAATCTGTATAAGAAAATCAACGAAATTTCTGGAAAACTGAGGAAAAAGCAAATAGTGTCTCTAAGAGACGAAAATGGAAAAAAGTTCTAAAAGAAGAGAATAAAGCACAGACTTGGATAAAATATGTTACAGAACTTTTCAATGATACTAGACAGAAGCCTATAAATATAAAAGATAACATTCAAGGACCAGCAATCATGAAATGCGAAATAGAGAATGCTATACGAACAAGTAAAACAGGAAGAGCCAGTGGACCAGATGGTGTGCAAACAGAATTTTTAAAATTAATAGAACCAGATAACATCAAACTTCTTGAAAAACTATTTAATAAAATATATGAAAGTGATGAATTTCCATCAGATTGGCTCAAATCTACATTTATCACTGTCCCAAAGAAACCCAAAGCGAATTCCTGTGGTGACTTCCGACTTATTAGTCTAATGAGCCAAACATTAAAAATATTTTTGAAAGTAATTCAGAATCGTATTTATAGAAAAAGTGAAGAAACTCTAAGTGAAACACAATTCGGCTTTTGGAATGGTTTTGGTACTAGAGAGGCCCTTTTCTGTACCCAAATATTGATACAAAAATGCATAGAAAAACAGAAATCTGTCTTTATGTGTTTCATAGATTTTGAAAAAGCATTCGACAAAGTCAGACACACTAACTTAATAGAAGTCCTTCAACAAATAAGGCTAGACGATCAAGACGTAAGACTAATAACAAATCTGTATTGGAATCAGTCAGCTACCATTCAATTAGACAACATTACCACCAGTGATATTAACATCAAAAGAGGAGTGAGACAAGGATGTGTGCTATCACCACTCCTGTTTAACATATATGCAGAGGTAATCTTTAAAAAAGCATTGGAAGAATGTTCAGAGGGAATCACAATAAATGGAAAGATTGTTAACAACCTTCGATATGCAGATGACACAGTGCTAATTGCAGATAATATTATTATTATTATTATTACTATTCAGGCCTCCAAGGAGTCAAAAGACTCATCGAGGGAGGTCCTTCCTAAGACATAAAGTTTGTCAAGACTCATCGAGGGGAGGTCCCCCCCTGAGAAACACAAAGTTTATCATACCACTCTTTAAAGTCACTGACCGTTCTCGCTCCCACCACTCCATCAGGCAATGCATTCCACGGCTCAACCACCCTCCACACAAAGAAACCACTCCTTACCCTCTTGCTCACAGTTTCCTTTCGTAACTTCCAGGGATGGCCTCTTGTCATCACTCCTTCCCGCTGATCAACCAAGCGAAAGAACTCCCCAGTGTCAACCCTGTAACCACCTCTCAACAGTTTAAAAGTCTCAATCATATCACCTCTCCTTCTTCTATCCGCCAAACTCTGCAGTCCACATTCTCTCAGCCGATCCTCATAACTATCATTGTACAGTCCTGAAACCATCTTTGTCATCCGTCTTTGTATCCTTTCCACAGTTAATTTATCCCCTTCAAATCCTGGGGACCAAATCTGAGAACAATAGTCCAAGTGTGGTCTGATCAGAGACTTATACAACGGAATGATAACCCTCTTATCTCTGCAGGTCAGTGTCCTTCTCATAATAGCAGCAATCCTCTGTGTTACCTTCACCACCTTTGCAATATGTCCCCTAAATTTCAGGTTTCTATCAATCGTCAACCCCAGATCTCTTGTCTCCCCTACTTCCTCCACTTTAACCCCCCCCCATAGAGTATGCAGCATCCCATTCATGTGTCCCAAACCTCAAGACCTTACATTTTGCTGCATTAAATTGACACCCCCCATTCATTTTCCCATCTGTCTAGCTTATTCAAATCCTCTTGCAGGGCTACCACATCTACACTATTACTAATAACCCTTCCCAGCTTCGCATCATCCACAAACAACTGAATATTCCCTTGCATTCCACGGACAATGTCATTGATATAAAAGTTAAACAGTATAGGTCCCAGTACTGAGCCCTGTGGAACCCCACTTGTAACCTTCTGCCTCTTTGATATTGCTCCACCATACACAACTCTCTGATACCTATCGGACAGCCAATCCTGAATCCAGTTGACCAATCTGACATCCAAACCCATGTGCTGCAACTTGAATATCAGCTTATCATGTGGCACCCTGTCAAATGCCTTTGCTAAGTCTAGGAAAATGGCAGTATATGCCTTTCCCTCATCTAATGCTCTTGTAACTTTATTATAAAAGGCTAGCATATTGCTAAAACAAGAGCGTCCTTTCACAAATCCATGTTGATTCTCACAGATAACATTACCCTCATCTGCCCAATGCTGTACACGGTCCCTCACTACTTTCTCCAAGATCTTAACAACTACTGATGACACACAGACTGGCCTATAATTAGACACTTCCAGTCTGTTACCACCCTTATGCAATGGCACTATCTTACCTTCCTTCCATTCCCTGGGCACCTTTGCCAAAGCCAGACTTTCATTGAAAAGCCACGTTAAAGGTATTGTCAATTCCCTAGCACATTCTCTCAAAACTCGTGGCGAAATACCATCCAGTCCCACAGCTTTACTGACATCCAGAGTACTCAGTATCTGAAACACACTCTCCTCCTGTACCTCCAGACCTCGTACCAGTCCTATCCCTCTAGCATTAAAACTGACTCCTCTAGGATGAAATACTCCAATAAAGTGTTCATTGAACAATTCCACTATGTCCTCTGCATCAGTCACTCTATTCCCATTTTTATCCCACAATATCATTCTTCCACAGTCATTTCTCCTCCTACTAGCCACATAGCTAAAAAATTCCCTAGGATTTTCTTTGGATCTTAGGGCCAATCTCCTCTCATATTCCAGTTTCGCTTTCCTTATGGATCTCCAAAAACTCATTGACAGAGTATACATAGAAAGCCAAAGAACGGGAATAAATATAAACATCAACAAGACAAAATACATGATCATCAGCAAACATCCAGCCTCATCAATGAAAAAACTGACACGCAATGGGAAAAATATTGATCAAGTGTCAAGATATAAATATCTTGGTTGCTGGCTCAATGAACGGTGGGATCCAGAAAAGACAAGGATTGAAGTTGCACGTCAGTCCTTCATGAAAATGAGAACACTATTCTGCAATAAAGACCTAAACATGGAAGTTAGATGCCAAATGCTGAAATGCTACGTGTGGTCTATTCTGCTCTATGGAGTTGAAACATGGACATTGACGGCGACAATCATCAAGAAAATCGAAGCCTTTGAGATGTGGCTATACAGAAGAATGCTAAAGATATCATGGACAGAAAAAATTACCAATGAAGATGTCGTAAAATCCATTGGCAAAGCTAAACATCTTGTACAAATAATCAAGAAACGCAAAACATCATATCTTGGCCACATCATGAGAAACAGCAAATACCAACTTCTACAAACTATTTTGATAGGAAGAATTGGTGGCAAAGGAACTAGAGGAAGAAAAAGATTATCATGGTTTGACAACATCAAGACATGGACAGGAAAGAGCAGTGCACAACTGCTCAGATTAGCACAAGAGCACAGTTTGTTCGCCAAGATGGTCGCTGACCTTCGATAGAAAATAGCACAATAAGAAGTAGTAGTAGTTAGTTTTTTTTTTTTTTTTTTTTAATTTGCAGGTTGGTGAATTGGCAGAAAAGGTTTCGCCAAAGGGAGTGTTTCATCATTAAATGAGTTGATGAAGAAGTATTGTGAGCAGTGCGTGAATGGTGGCCAATATGGGCATCTGTGATAAGGCTTTCACTCTATAGAGATATCTGAGAAAATAGTAGTAATAATAAAGCCAAGTGTAATTGATGGTATTTATTGTAAGATGCATATTTTCTTGACAAAGGAAAAGTTGCAAAAATGGTTATTTTACATATTCTTTATTTAGTTCATTAACCTAAAATCAAAATACATAAACTTAAAATATTATATTATTATTATTATTAATGCCAGACCTCTATAGAGTCAAAGACTCATTGCAAGAGGTACACACACTATCACATACAAATAGATCATCAAACCATGCTGAAACTCATTCAACTTGTCTGCATTCCCCAAACTCTCAGACAGCACATTCCACTCACTAGCAACTCTCCATACAAATAACCTGCTTCTCACTCCCTTGCTCATACACTCCTTATAGAGTTTCCAGAGGGTGACCCCTGGAAACTGTATGTTCTGCCTCTGCTCACCAATTCTATGTAAAATCTTTTCCACATTAACCTAGTAACAATCCCTAACTAACTTATATGTCTCAATCATATCCCCTCTCCTCATATACACGAGGCATTGTAAATCGCATTCTCTCAATCTTGTCTTCATACCTCACATTTTAGAGACTATTTACCACCTTCATGAATCTTCTCTGAATCCTTTCTAATGTATCATCTTCATCATCATCATCATGAAAACCAGATGACCTAAACTGTGTGCAGTAATCCATATGAGGCCTAATCAAGGCCTTATTCAGTTTATTCATGACCTCTTTGTTTCAGCACTTCAAGGTCCTCTGAATTATTGCCATAATGCAGTGATGAATTCACAACATGTTCAATGTGACCTAAAATTCAAGTCCTTGTCAACCACTCCCGGATCTCTTATCTCCTCTGTGTCTTTCATAATATCCCCACTAAGTGTATGTTTTGCATCCCATCATTGCTACCAAATTTCAGAACCTTACACTTCATGACCACCCACTACCTCATTCATGCAATCTGTTCTAGTCCTGCTGTAATGCCACAACATCTGCTTGATTCCTCATTTTTTCCCCCAAATTTGCATCATCTGCAAACTGTTGTATATCTCCAGTAAAACTGTCCTATTACTATCAGTATACAAGTTGAACAACAATGGTCTCAAAATAGTCCCGTGTGTCATACCACTAGTAACTTTCCTCTTTTTTGTATTATCAAATCCTATTGCTTTATTGGCATCAATTAATTTCTCATATACCTCCTGCTCACTTAGAGTTAAGCTATCCTCTTCCATTTTCTCCCTCACTTGAGATTCTCATGATTTCTCACTGATAAAGATGAAACATCCTGATGAATTGTTCACTAAGTATTGCAACTGTGTCATCTGTAGCAGTTACCAATCTACCATCTTCATCCTTTAACATGATCTTAACATAATTCTTCTTTCTTCTATTTGCTACATATCTGAAAAACTGTGCAGGATTTTATTATTATTTTGTTATTATTATTATTTTGTGACACCTCCAAGGAGTCCAAAGATTCATTCAGGGAGGATGGCCAATATGGGCCTCTGTGATAAGGCTTTCACTCTATAGAGATATCTGAGAAAATAATAGTAATAATAAAGCAAAGTGTAATAATCATCATCATCATCAAATTCCTGCCATATACCCTCAAGGGGTGTACAGGATGTGATAGTACTACATGAAAAAAATTATATCATTACTAACTTCCTATCTACAATTTTCCTCGAAATCAGTCTGTTACTTGTCTAGACTCCAACATTATCAGATCTTATATTTCTATCGTCTAAGGCACTTTGTACTGTATCAATCCACTTATATATCTTGGTCTTCCTCTGGGTCATTTTGTTGCCAACCTGGCAGAGAACACTTGTTTTTCTAACCTTTCTTTGCCCATTCTGTTTAAGTGACCATACCACCTGAGATTAACTCTGCTAACTCATTCTGGGATGCTGACAAAGTCAAGTTCTTTCCTAATATCCTTTTTTTTAATATGATATTGCCATTGATGCCATCTGTTCATGCCTATAATCTTTCTCAGGACTCTCATATCTGCTGTCTCTAGTCTTTGGTCAAGTGATTTACTTCTGACCCAGCTCTCAGTTCCATAAGTTAAAACTGGTTTGAACATTGTCTTGTATACAGCTAATTTAGTGTTCCGACTAATTTCTCTCTTATTCCATATGAATTTATTCATTTGACCTCCCACCATACCAGCTTTGCTGATTCTGCTGTCTATTTCTATATTTAATTTTTTTTAATTTACCATCTTCACTAAAAATCGTGCCTAAGTAGCTGAAATGTTTTACTTGTTCCACTGGTTCTCCATTCACAACACAGTTGACATTTTCAATGATTCTGCCTAATTTCATTGCCTTTGTCTTTTTATTGCTGACCTTCATACCATATCTATTACAACGGTTATTCAATTTAGTCAGAGAATCTTGCGGACTTCTATCGGATTAATTAGAAGAATAACATCATCTGCATAAAGCAAAGAGCTGACATTAACATCTCCAATTTTGATATCATGTTTAATACCACTTTCCTTCATGATGTGATCCATATAGATAATGAATAACAGAGGGGATAATGTACGTCCTTGTCTCACACCAGATTTAACATTAAACCACCTTCCTGTACTTCCTTCAATTCTAACTGCCGACTTATCATTCAAATGAAGACTAAGCATTGTTTGATATAATGCCCCATTGACACCATATAACTGTAGCGTATTGAATAGCTTTTCTCTTGACACCTTGTCATATGTCTTTTCCAAATCGACAAAACTTAAATACAGATCTTTGTTATATTCCTATGCTTTCTCGACTATTTATTGTAAAGTGAAGATCTGATCCTGACAGCCTCTATTTGGCCTGAATCCTGCTTGTTCTTCACCAAGCTTTTCTTCCAAAATTCTTCTCAACCATTTCACAAGTATACTTGCCTAGATCTTACCAGGAACGCTCAGTAGGGAAATACCTCTGTAATTCTCACATTCAGTTTTATTTCCCTTTTTATATATGGGTACTATGAGAGCTCTACTCCAATCATCGGGAATTCGTTCCTCTGTCCAGGCTTTCTGAACTATGCAGTGCAGCCACTGTAAGACTTTTATACCACCATACTTCAGCATTTCTGGCCGAATATCATCTACTCCTGCTGCCTTTCCACATTTCAAGCCTTTGATGGCTTTTTCTACTTCAAGTATGGATATGTATTCCTGACTGCATGCCTGATCAGTGTTTTTTATCACTGTGCTGTCATCACTGCTTGTTTCATTTAGCAGTTTTTCAAAGTAATTACTCCATACTTCAAGGATATCTTTTTCTCCCATTTTCATGTCACCTTTATCATCTCTAACTCCTTACACAGCACTCTTTTTTCCATTCCTAAGAGCTTCTTCAACAACCTCCAGAATATTTTGACACCTTCTTGATATTTATTTTCTATATTCTTGCCAAAATCCTCCCATGACTTTTGTTTAGCTAGTTTTACACAGTGTTTAGCATTCTTGCATTTGTCTCTGTATTCTCTAAGAGCACAAGCTAACTTATTTGCCAGGAACATTTGATATGCTTTCTTCTTTTCCTTCACTGCCTGTTTAACTTCCTGTGTCCACCAGTGATGTTTTCTCCCCAGGGAGAAAATATCACTATCAACAATAACGTAGTCAATGAGACTTTTCTTATTCCTTGCGTCTTCTCTCCATATGAATTTGTGCACATTTTTATGTTGGAACATGGTGTTAGTAATAACCAGTCCATGTCATGATCAGAAATCCAACATTGCCATTGTTATTAGCTTTGCTCTTTTCTCCAAATTTTCCCAAAATATTTTTGTATGTCACACAATCATTTCATACTCTGCTATTTAGATCCCAACATGGACTAACTTTTCTTTTTTCATTGTGTCAGTTGCTTTTTCTAAAGCGTCAAAATATTCCTGCACTTCTACCTTAGTAGAACCTTCTGTGGGACCATAATCACAAATAAGTCTCATTGTCCAGTTCCCCATTCTCATATTTGCCCACATTACTCTACTTGAGACTGACTGCCATTCAAGAAGATTAGCCTTGTATTTTGTGTTGTATACTATGGCTACTTCTTCTTTTCCTTGATTGTCATTGCCTGAATATAACATTTTATATTTATTGCTCAGGAAGATCTCACCAGTTTTTGTCTTTTTTGTTTCAGTCACCTCTATTATGTCAATCTGGTACTTATCTAATTCCTCAGCTAGCTCCATTTCTTTGCCATTCAGGCTTCTTATGTTGATAGTACCGATCTTTAACTCTGGTGATGTTGAGTTGGGGTGTGTTTTCAGATTTGTTCCAGTAGCTGACTTTTCGTTGTTCACCCTGGTTCCCTGGCGAAAACAACGGGGGGGGGGGGGGGCCTTGTTTAACCGGGCAACACCCCAGCCGGCAAGAAATTTTGTCATGTTATACCATCATTTTTTATTTTGGTTTAACCAATAAGAATACAATTTGGTCGGCTAAATCTCAAATTGCCAGCCCATTCTCGTTTGTTCCATATCCAAGTAGATACCCAACAGGGTGCACCACGAGAAGGTGAGGATTGGACATTAGGTCAAAAGCCCTAGTCAGTTCTCTGCATTCCTTTAAAGACTATGTGTTGGTCTGCGCTTAGTTATACATCCTTGACCCTTAAGCACCCCACAGAGTGTAATTGATGGTGTTTATTGTAAGATGCATATTTTCTTAACAAAGGAAAGGTTACAAAAGCACTTATTTTTCATATTCTTTATTTAGTTCATTAACATAAAATAAAAATACATAAACTTAAAATATTATTTTATTATTATTATTAATGCAAGACCTCCGTAGAGTCAAAGACTCATTGCAGGAGGCACACACACAAATAGATCATTAAACCATGCCTGAAACTGATTCAACTTGTCTGCATTCCCCAAACTTTCTATAGTACATTCTATAACTTGCTCCACAACTCTCCTTCTCCTCCATTGCCATCCATCTTCTTCATCTACACAAATGCCATCTAGTGCCTACCACTACCACTGGTATTTTTTGTCTGTAAATTGTGTGTCCTGAAGACTGAGTTGTCTGTATGGGGGATGGATGAAAAACTAAGAGTTTCCAGGAGAAAAAACCGTGCTATCTCCATATAAGATCAGCTCAGTCACCTTCAGTTGAAGAAAACTCATATAAAGATTCCTCCCATCATGAAGAGAATTGAAGTAAGGCCTTTTCCAATCAAAGAGTGCAACATACTGTTGTTCCTCCAATTATGCTGTGGGGTGTGAATTGCTAATTTCTTCTCATATTGCACTTTTGCTATCCTTACCAACTGAGTCACCTTTCTGGCCTGCTCTTTATACTCCTCATGACTGATTGTTACTATTATTCATCTCATGCTGCCTCCTCCTCCTTCTGCTACTTCTAGATTTTATGCTTACTCCCTTCTTTCGCTTGACATCTCCTTTTTCAGCATTTTGACCTTTGGAATAGATCCACACATTTATGTTATTTTTTATTCTGTATGATGATACAATGCCCTTGAGCCCCTTTTATGGCGAGGTATGGCACCATCTCAACCCCCCCCCCCCCTCTCTGCTTAATTTTATCTGGGCTCAGGACTGGCGTCGCTAATGAATCAGGCCTGTTTCTGGGTCTTAAATATTCTTGACTGTAATCCGTTTGTGTTCATGAGGCTAGTTCGCCTGTTCTGGGAGATGAAAAACCGAGAATCTGGATGACTCCCTTCCATTTCAGACCAGCTAATTCACTTTTGTTGAAAGAGACCAGATAAAGGTTCCTCACATCACAAATGAGAATAGAACCCAGGTCTTTCCGACCAAAGGACTTTATCTATACCAACCGAACTATGAAGGCTCTATTTATATTATTAAATGTATTTCAGTTGGTTCTCAAGCAGTATTTATCTCCTTCCAGAAGTCTTTGTATAGCTAGTCACCAATCAGGTGATCACATCACAGGCATTCTTGCCAGCTAGGAGAAATGTGACACCCACTCACAGTAAAATGATTGATGTAGAATCCTTGATCCTTGTGTGGCCTCCCTTATAAAAGGAGAGCATGCAAGGGAACTCCCTGAAATAGTTCTCTCTCTCTCTCTCTCTCTCTCTCTCTCTCTCTCTCTCTCTTTTCTCTCTCATGAACTCAAGAAATCAGTTTTTCTTACAATCAAAAGCTATCTCTTCATTCCATTATACATTTCCAACATTAAAATCATCATAATGATCACCTATCCCTTGTTCACTAACCCAAGATGCTTATACATTTCTTCATCACCATCCTCAACATTCCTAGCATATACCACATCTGACTAAATATCTCTTCTTTTCAATTTCCGCCTTATCCCATGCTGCCTCAAACAATTGCCACTCTTTCTGTCTTGCATCAGCACTTTGTACAAAGCTAATTCCTCCCCCCCCCCTGGTGTCATCAGCAGCATTTCCCCTTTCCTCTCAACCTTTCTTTCTTCACAATAAACATCCCTTCCCATTTAATAAATTTAGTTTAATCCTTTATCCAAGTGTAAGCAAACAAAGTTTGCGCCTGAAGCATCTTCAGGACTGAGGAACCTCGTGGACCAAGCTCTCATCACTCCTTCTATTAGTATCTCCCATAATGCAAAGTACATCTCCTTGCAGACATGTATAATTATTATTATTACTACTACAGGTGACTCCAAGGAGTCCTTAGACTCATCAAGGGAGGCCCCTAAACATCATGTCCACACAACTATTCAACATTCTCACAGTATCTATCATACCTTGCATTGAACACATTCACTGTCATAGCACCCACAACAGACTCTGGCAGCTTATTCCACTCATTTACCATGCTAAAAGTAAAGAACCCAGCTCTAACACCCTTACTAACCACACTTTTTCCCAGCTTCCAAAGATGTCCCCTAGTCCTCCCACCACCAATCCTGATCTCAAAAATATCCTCTGAATTAATCCAATGGAAACCCTTCAGCAATTTGAATGTCTCAATCATATCTCCTCTTTTCCACCTATCAACCAATTTCTGCAACCCACAAATCTTCAACCTTTTCTCATAAGGTTCATTCCATAGACCCACTATCATCTTGGTCACTCGCCTCTGGATCCTCTCAACCTCCTCCCCATCAAGAAGAAACCTAGGTGACCAAATCTGGGCACAGTAGTTGAGATAAGGTCTTATCAAGGCTCGGTACAGAGGAACAATAACTTGCTTATCTCTGCTCCTCAAAGTATTCTTCTGCAACCAAGTGATTTGATGAGCTAATTTAGCCACTTTTGCAATGTGTCCCCCTAAACTTCATCTCCCCATCCACCAACACTCCCAAGTCCCTGGTGCTCATCAATCTCCTGGAGTACAGTTCCACCAATGTGGTATACTGCTGCTAATCTTTTCACCCCAAAATGCATAACCTTACATTTTGTCACATTAAACTGACATCCATTCTCCTTAGCCCAGACCTCCAATCTATCCAAATCATCCTGCAAGATTTTGACATCTTCTGCATTCACTATTGCCGTGCCCAACTTTGCATCATCAGTGAACAAATGAACCATTCCTCTTAGATCCTTCCCTATATCGTTGATGAACAAATTAAACAGCAGTGGTCCAAGAACAGAACCCTGCAGCACACCACTGGTCACAGGCCATCTTTTGGACTCTACTTTTGAATAAACTACTCTCTGATATCTCTCCATCAACTAATCAACCACCCTCCTATCCATCTCACCAACCCTTTATCCATTCCCATATGTTGCAGTTTACGGATTAGAATTCCATGTAGTATCCTGTCAAATGCCTTAGCCAGGTCCACCAGTATCACTGTAAACCTATTATCCTTATTCAGTTCAGCCATCACTGTGTTATAAAACTTGAACAAGGTACTGAGGTGTGATCTACCCTTCACAAAGCCATGCTGTCCCCTAATGCTGTGCATTAAGTGAAGGGCCACTACCCCAACCGGTTTCGACCTTTATTGAGGTTTCGTCAGTGGGAGCCAGACCCAGAAGTGGTGATACTAAGGCAGATGGAATGGAGAAGTCATATTTATCTATATGAGTTGCCAAAAGGTGTACCACCTTATTATTAAATTACTCTGGATTTAAAGAAAGATGTTGAAAGTTTTTTCCCACTTGGTTAGACTATAATAAATTTATTTTAATCCTTTCTCCAAGTGTAAGCAAACAAAGTTTGTGCTTGAAGTATCTTCAGGACTAAGGCAACTCATGGTAACGGTGGGCCAAGCTCTCATCACTCCTTATATGAGTATCTCCCATAATGCAAAGCACATCTCCTTGCGGAGGAGATGAGATACAAGGAGTGATGAGATACTTTGCAAACTTTATTTGCTTACACTTGGATAAAGGATTAAACTAAATTTATTATAGTCTAACCAAGTGGGAAAAAACTTCCTTTAAATCCTGAGTAATTTAATAATAAGGTGGTACACCTTTTGGCAACTCGTATAGATAAATGGGAGCCAGACCCACTTCTGGGTCTGGCTTCTGCTTTGCATTATGGGAGATACTAATACAAGGAGCGATGAGAGCCTGGTCCACTTTTACCACGAGTTACCTCAATCCTGAAGATACTTCAGGACAAACTTTGTTTGCTTACACTTGGATAAAGGATTAAACTAAATTTATTATAGTCTGACCAAGTGGGAAAAAACTTCCAAAATCCCTTCCTCTTCATTTTCATCACATCAAGATGTTATCCTTATCTAATCATGTTTCACTTATTCCAATAATTTTGGAGGAATTTTTTTTTTAATTATCCCATGGTATTACATCAGATCCTTGGGGTCAAATTCATTTATGAGGGTGGTCTGAAAAGTTCTCGACCTCAACCATAAATGGTAACACTATTGGGAAGAATTTTTTTTCTAAGTTGGTACATCTGTCATTAGCATACATGTGAAATTGCAAGTCATTCTATCAAGTAGTTTGTTTTATATGCAAGTCATTCTATCAAGTTGCATCCAATACTGTTGGTTGTTTTTAGTTCTATATTTTGAGAGCCATAGATGAGTATGCTACTCGCAGAATTGTCATTTGGATATTTGGAGCCATCTGTGTAGATCTTTATCGAGTCATGTCAGTGGTGTAGCTAGGGGGGGGGGGACGCAATCCTCCCCAGGTGGCACTTTGAACCTTTTTGAACTTTTACAGTTAATTCTAAAATACAGTCTCGAAAACTCATTTCCAAATATTGTAATACTACTGCGAATTTTCCTCACAATTGCTGTAAGTGTTGCTAGTTGTTTTTCAGAGGAGTTTTTCTTAATAAAACTAATTAAGAATTACCTACATTACTATGAAATATTAATGTAGGTAATACTTTGCCAATGTCATCGACGATTTTGCTAACAGAAAAGCAAGAAACATAACATTTTAGATGTTGAAATTAAAGTTTTACTTCAAAAATAAACATAGTGTTTTAATTTATTTCCCTATACGTCGTTTTCACTTTTTGTAATATTTCTGGTGTGTATTGAGAGGGTGGGCAAACTCAGGGACTGCCCCGGGTGGCAAAAGCTCTACCTACACCACTGAGTCATGTCCATATTTTATTATGAAAGATCTAACGATCTCAAGATTTCAGAGTTTTCTAGGCTTTTTTCTTGTGTTTCCCTATTTCAGAAAATTGATAACTATATTTTTCCTGTTTTGATTTGGAAGAAATGCTGGATAGCTATTTTATTTGAACAATCCAAGGGAATTTTATTTTTCATGATTGAATGTATTGTCGATCTTTTCTTTATTCTGTATGTTGGTTGCCACTTTTTAAAAAGTTCACTTGTTCTAAGATGTGCAAGGCTGGCTCTTTATTCTACAAATTTAGTAAGATTTTCTTCACACTTAATTTTTAAAGGAACAAGGTTGGATTTCAATTCTTCTACTTTTCCAGAAGTTGTTTTCCTTAGTCCACATATGATTCTAGCTGCATTTTTCTGAATTTTTATAAGCTTGTCTAAACTAGTTTGTGATGTTTTCATCCAGATGGGTGAAGCATATTCCATTATGGGTCAGTTAATAGAGATAATAAGGGTCAGGTATATGTGACTTTTAAGGTTTTAACATCAGCTCCCCACTCTCTACCAGAGATACTTTTTATGATATTTAGTCTTCTTTTTGCTCTGACTGCAATAGTGTTGATATGTTTATTGAATCTTAGTGATGGATTCAGAGTAACTCCATGGTATTTGGGGTTTTCATTAAATGTAATTAGTTGATTGTTTAACTTAATCTTTGCTCTCCACTTTCTGAGGTGGTTATTAATGGTAAATACACTTCTGATTTAGTAGGATTAATTTTGATTTATTTGGTTTTCACAGTATGTAGATAAACTTTCAATGACTTTGTTTAAGTGACCTTCTGCTGTTCTAAGTTGTTGTGAGCTGAGAATAGGATTAGACCATCAGCAAACATAGCTATCTTTGTTTCTTTATTTATGTTTTTGTCTAAGTCGTTTAAGTAGATGGAAAAAAGGAGTGCACTCAAAATGCTGCCTTGAGGGAGTCCCTGTCTTATTTTCACTTTCTTGAAATGGTATTATTTATTCTAACTTAAATTGTTGTGGTTCTTAGAAAATCATAAATCCAGTTTAGAACTTTCCTTTCTATTCCAATATGACAAAGTTTGGAAAAGAGTTTCTGCCTCCACACCTTGTCAAAAGCATTGCTGAAATCTATAAAGGCTGCAATGGTGGATTTGGTAGGTTTGATCTAGAAGTTATCTTGAATTGACTGAGTTAAGTAGAAAAGTTGATCAGTTGTTGAGTGATCTCTTCTAAAGGCAGCCTGAAAATGTGGTAGTATGTTATTTTTGTTTAGATAGTAATTTAGACATTGGAGTATAATTTTTTCCATCAGTTTGCCTGGAATTGAAGTCAGTGAAATTGGTCATTAACTTCCTGGTTGGTCTTGAGGTTTGTTAAGCTTCAAAATTGGTATGATTGTGGCTGTGATGTTTTGGATTTTTCCTTGTTTTAGGCTATTATTGTATAGGTGAAATAGCCAATCTAGAGCTAAGAGAGGAAGATGCATGATCATAATTCCTTGTATGTTATCTGGTCTATATGATTTGTTTATATCTTGTTTCTCCAAGGCATTCTGGGGAATTTGCAGTGTTTTAATATTTCATGGTCTTTGCTAGTATTCATCTCTAGTTTGCTTATGTTTTGAAAATGAAATGCCAAAGTATTTGCAATCTCCCTATCTCCAGTTTTGATATTTCCATCCGGGTCTTTTAGCGTGTTAGTCTCACTTACCTTTGGTAGGTCTCTTTGTAAATTAGCAGTCAGTTTCCAAAGCTTGGTATCTGAAGTGTTTGGATTTAAGTTGTGACAAAATTCTTGCCACCTAGTTCTTTGTAATATATTATATTTTTGTTTAATTTCAGCATTTGTTTTGTTGTACTCGTTCCTGATTTCTGGAGAACTTCCAGTTTTTAAGATGTTAAATAATTCATTTCTTTTAATTATTTTACTGGCAAGCTCCTGGTGAACCTTTCTGTAGTTTGAAATAACTTTTCTCCTGTAGTCCTTTGGGATACTTTTCTTTGCTGCATTTAGAATAGTATTCTTCCAAGTTATGTAGTCTTTGTTTAGGTCATCATGGCATGTGTGATCTTTCAGCATTTTGTTTACTTCATACTTGTATTTCTCCCAATTTGCCTTTTGTAAGTTCCAATGATATTTTCTTTTTTGGGTAGGCTTGGTCAATTTTGGATTCATTTTAGTTAATATTAGGGTATTATTGCTTCCTACTGATTCCAAAACAGACCAAATAACTTTCTCATGAAGATTTGGAGACACCGCAATAATATCTAGGGCATCTTTTGTACCATAAGAATAAGACAGATAAGTGGTTCTCCACTGCTGAGAGTTATTAGGCCTGTTTCATCTAAGAAATTACTCAGGTTTTCTCCTCTTGAGTTTATTTCCTCAGAACTCCATAACAGGTGTTTGCTATATCTCCTAAGATAATGGGTTTTTCTTTAATGGCTAGAAAGATTTGGTCCAGGTTTGTTAGGAGGATGATATCAATTGAATATGTTTAATGGCCTTTTACTTGGTTCCAGTATTTGGATTCCTTGTATTTCAATTCCTTCTGCTACTGTGTCTACTATGTTCAATAACTTTATATGACAAGTTTCGGATTAGTGTCAGAAGCCCTCCTCCATTTTGGTCAGTAGGCCTATTTTGTTGTATGATATCATAGTTTTTAATGTTTAGTCTGCTGGTTTGTCGAAGTTTGGTTTCCTGGATGCAGATAATATCAGCATCATATTTGTCAGCTAGTAGTTATAATTCATTTAGTTTTTCTTTGCTTGCTGGATGTAACAATACCATTTAAATTACATTGGATGATATTAATATTTCTTGTAATGGGTGGAATGATTTGCTCATTTCTCAGCTCTTGCATCATTTCCAAATCAAGAGTCGCATTGGCTGCCCCATAGGTGGTAGCCTAGTTATAATCATGGAAATTTGTCTCCTTGATGGGAAAAAAGAAATGCTGCTGTCATTAGATTATCCAGAGTGCCCCACTAGGAGGTGACAGACTTTGCCCCATTTTGGAGGAATAAACTTAATTAGCAAAACCATTTCATCTCCCTTATTTCTGATGCTCTCCTTGCATTTGCAAATAAACATAACAATTCATTTTTAGGTCTGTAACCATTCCTACCCATGACGCTTGTTGGTCGTGATTTCCCCCACACCTACCAACAGCCAGTTTCTTTTATCACACGTCCAATATATCTCCTCAGACTCAAATACTTTCCTCACGTATCAGGTCATATCATTGCTATGTTGACCATCCCTTTACATACGTTCACTGCTGCTTCCAGCACTCATTCTCATGCTGGGTCCATTTTCCTACCTTTCATTTTCCTGTCCCTCCTGCACTCCTGTTCTCTCATCACCCCCCCCTCCTCTCACCATACTGTTTACATTTACAACCACTTCAGTTTCACTAGTTCCTCTCACCTGATTTTTCATTTCACCTCTTTCCTCAAATGCATTCCAAACATTTAGAAACTCCACTCTCTTCTTTTCACACAGCTCTGCCAATATGCTATTCATACTTGTTCTATATCTCAACTCACCACTTATCATCCCTTGGCAACGTACTACCCACCTATCCTACCACAGTATTATCTTTTACTCTCCTAAATAACCTGATATCTGTCCATACGTTTTGCTTATATTCAGTCAAATTATTTGTTCTCACAACCACCAATTACTCTCTTGATTATTTCTTCTCATATTCAAGATATTCAATTATCATGCAAAAATTGAATGCTATAGAGCATTACAATGTCAATTGAGAGGAAGACTGGCAATGTATTCCACTTACATATATCTCCTTTCACTACAATAGCTGACTGTTGATTTGATGGAATTATGGACCAGGTTGCTTAAGCCCATGTGTCTACAGATAGCCATCTGAAAATGACAGCCAAAGAAATCATTGTATTGAGTTACTTAAATATAAAGAGCTAATAAGCTTCATTTCGGCGATATAAACAATATTTTAAATTAAGGGGATATAAAATCCACATTGTTTCAAAACCGAATAAGAAACTCAAAGATTGGAATCAGAGAGTTTCATGCCGAATATAGTAAACTATAAAGTATCGGCGAACACTAGCGTGAGCTAATGCAAGTGACCCTAGTACATAATACAATACCGGACAACTCGTTGCAAAGGTGGGGAAAGTTCACATCGCTATTTTTAGGTATTTTCCATAATGTAAAAACACATTTCCTAGGAAATGTATGCTGTTATTACATTATGGAGGGAGGTCACTACCCAGACCGGTTTCAGGCTTTTTTGAGGCTTCGTCAGTGAGTAGCTAGACCATAATACCAAAGTGTATAGCGAAAAGAACTTATCAACTTATCAATGTGGATTTTATATCCCCTTAATTTAAAACATTGTATATTGAGGTTTGGGGGAAAAAAAGAGATTTGTGAAACACCTAGTAAGATGTATATTTTTTATAATATAGTTATCTGATGAATTCATTAAGTTCAGAGGGCACATTGCAAGTGTTATGAAACTGCAGATTATATTACTGTTGTTATAAGCAGCACATCAACAAATGGGGGATAAGGGAGTTTGTGATGTGATCAAACTACACATGGACTAATAGGCTCAAACTTTGTCACCTATATTTCATTGTGATATAGACCTACTGAAGAAAGTTCAGAGATGAATGATGATATCAGGACTTTGTTGGTTGTACAGAGAAGTTAAGGGAGTGGAGAGTGAGAAGGTAAGAATGACAGGTCATCCCTGAAGTTGTGCAAAGATTTGATGAAGAAAAGTGTGAAAAGTAGATTTTTTACATGGAGAGTGATAGGTAAGCAGAATACATTGCCAGAATGCATTGTGAATGCAGGGAACATAAATGACTTCAAGGTTCAGTATGATTGCTGACTAAGTAGGCCTCCTATGGTAAGTCTGCCTCAACTCCATGGTTGCTGTAATAATCATCATCCTTATCTGCCTAAGTCAGGTTGAAGTTATTTTAACAACAGCTTTCCAACCCAATATACGTGTAGCCAAGTTACTTTTTAATTTTTGCAAGCTTTTGGACCACTTATTTTGGATGTTTTCTCTCTGTGTTTCCTGCTTGGTCATCCTGGTAGCATCTTGGAGAATTTAAAGAAATATTTCAGTAGGCATTCTGTATACAATTATACATACCACTGTAACTGTTTTTATTTTATTTTTGATAGTGCTAGTTCTCTGATTTGATTGGTTTTCATTTCAATGCATATTTTATTTTCTTATAACATTGTTCTTAATTTTTCTTTTTCCTTCTGTTTGATAACTTTACTCCATAAAGAAATACTCTGCTTTTTTTTTTCATGTAATAGTAGACCATCCTAGATTTCTTCTGTGTTTAATAATATCATCATAATGTAACCTCTCTGTGATTAATGTGCCTAAGTAATTATATATTATAACATGTTCCAGTTTGGATTGTTTTATGTTTCTACTTATTGCCATTGTTTTAGTTTAGCCAAAACTTATCTGCATTGCATGCTCCTTGTTGTTGTATATGTAGATTTTCAATCTTTCACTATGCGTCACTCCCGCTTCCTATGCAGGGTCCGTGTGTTACTTAGATGCGACTACTTGTTAGTACCACTCTCAGCCGACCTATTGCCTAGTCTGCTGCTGGGGGGCAGAGGATATATTTTTGGCTGTAGAGGCATATGTTCACAGGGCAGGTTTGCCTGCTTGCGGGATGAAAAACGCTAGATAAAATCTACTGAAAAATCTCTCTTTAGTAGATTTTCAATCATATACTTTAACATTTCCATATTATTTGTAAATAATACTCTGTCATGTGCTTATTTTATATAATGTTAATTTTATCCATTTACATTCTGATGTTTTCTGAGATAGTCTCTTTTACCAGTTCCTTTAGGCGTAAGTTAAATATGATTTCAGCAGACATCCTTGCATGGGACCGCTGCACACTTGTATTTCAGAAGTTTTACATGCTGCAAATTTTATTGTTGCTATGGTATTTTCACATTACTGGAGAGTGATTCTAAGGATTCTTTCCTCTTTTATTTTTATTAAAGTTTTAAACTATTCATAAGCTAATAATAATGGCAAATACCTGTTGGATTTCTGCTCAGGACATGGACTGGTTATTACTAACCATATTCCAACATAAAAATGTGCACAAATTCACATGGAGAGAAGAGACGAGGAATAAGAAAAGTCTCATTGACTATGTTATTGTTGATAGTGATGTTTTCTCCCTGGTGCAGAACACCAGAGTGTACAGAGGATTTGAAATTGGAAGTGATCACTATTTAGTCTTGAGCAGGATAAAATTGAATTTCATATTGAAAAGAATAACATGTAAGAAAGTTTTAAAGCGAATAAAAGTTGAGCAGCTCTCAGATGTGAACTGCAGACTAAAATACACAAAGATTATTGAATTAAAAATGAAGGAGTTTGAGAACAGGAATCAAATCTTGGAGATTCAGTGGCAAGCCTTGAAGAAAACCCTGATTGATTCAGCCAGAGAGAGGCATGTGGTGAGGTTGTCTGCAACGATAGAAAAATCAGAACTCCATGGTGGACACAGGAAGTTAAAGAGGCAGTGAAGGAAAAGAAGAAAGCATATCAAAAGTTCTTGACAAATAACTCAACTTTTGCTCTTAGAGAATACAGAGACAAATATAAGAAAGTGAAACACTGTGTAAAACTAGCTAAACAAAAGTCATGGGAGGAGGACTTTGGCAAGAACATAGAAAATAAATATCAAGAAGGTGGTAAGATATTCTGGAGGTTGATGAAGAAGCTTAGAAATGGAGGAAAGAATGCTGTAAAAGGAGTTGGAGATGATAAAGGTGACATGAAAACAGGTGAAGAAGATATCCTTGAAGTATAAAGTAATTACTTTGAAAAATTGCTAAATGAAACAAGCAGTGATAGCACAGTGGTAAAAACCACTGACCAGGCATGCAGTCAGGAATACATATCCATACTTGAAGTAGAAAAAGCCATCAAATGCTTGAAATGTGGAAAGGTAGCAGGAGTAGATGATATTCGACCAGAAATGCTAAAGTATGGTGGTATAAAAGTCTTACAGTGGCTGCACTGCATAGTTCAGAAAGCCTAGACAGAGGGTCGAATTCCCAATGATTGAGTAGAGCTCTAATAGTACCAATATATGAAAAGGGAAATAAAACTGAATGTGAGATTTACAGAGGTATTTCCCTACTGAGTGTTCTTGGCAAGATCTATGCAAGTATCCTGAGAAATGGTTGAGAAGAATTTTGGAAGAAAAGCTTGGTGAAGAACAAGCTGAATTCAGGCCAAATAGAGGCTGTCAGGATCAGATCTCCACTTTACGACAAATAGTCGAGAAAGCATGAGAATATAACAAAGATCTGTATTTAAGATTTGTCGATCTGGAAAAGGCATATGACGAGGTGCCAAGAGAGAAGCTATTCAATACTCTACAGTTATATAGTATCAATGGGGCATTATATCAAGCAATACTTATTCTTTATTTGAGTTGTAAGGCAGCAGCTAGAATTGAAGGAAGTACAGGAAGATGGTTTAATGTTAAATCTGGTGTCAGACAAGGATGTACATTATCCCCCCTCCCTCTATTATTCATTGTCTATATGGATCACATAATGAAAGAAAGTGGTATTAAACCTAATATAAAAATTGGAGATGTTAATGTCAGCTCTTTGCTTTATGTGGACTATGTTATACTTCTAAATAAATCCTCTACAAGTTCGCAAGATTCTCTGACTAAATTGAATAACTGTTGTAATAGATATGGTATGAAGATCAGCAATAAAAAGATAAAGACAATGAAAATAGGCAGAATTATTGAAAATGTCAACTGTGTTGTGAATGGAGAACCTGTGGAACAGGTAAAACATTTCAGCTATTTAGGCACAATTTTTAGTGAAGATGGTAAGTTAAATATGGAAATAGACAACAGAATCAGCAAAGCTGGTATGGTAGGAAATGAATTGAATAAATTCATATGGAATAAGAGAGAAATTAGTCAAAACAATAAATTATCTGGATATAGAAGGCAGTGTTCAAACCAGTTTTAACTAATAGAACTGAGAGCTGGATCAGAAGTAAAACACTTGACCAAAGACTAGAGACCGCAGATATGAGAGTCCTGAGAAAGATTATAGGCATGAACAGATGGTATCAATGGCAATATCATATTAAAAAAAAGGATATTAGGAAAGAACTTGACTTTGTCAGCATCCCGGAATGAGTTAGCAGAGTTAATCTCAGGTGGTATGGTCACTTAAACAGAATGGCCAAAGAAAGATTAGCAAAACAAGTGTTCTCTGCCAGGTTGGCAGCAAAATGACCCAGAGGAAGACCAAGATATAGGTGGGTTGATACAGTACAATGTGCCTTAGACGATAGAAATATAAGATCTGATAATGTTGGAGTCTTGACAAGTAACAGACTGATTTGGAGGAAAATTGTTGATAGGAAGTTACTAATGATATAATATTTTTCATGTAGTACTATCATATCCTGTACACCCCTTGAGGGTACATGGCAGGAATTTGATGATGATCATGAACTATTCATTTTTTTTTTTTTTTTTTTTTTTCTTGTCAAATGCATGCTTAAAGTCTATAAAAGCAGTAATAAAGATTTCTGCTTTTGTTCATCATTTCAGATAAACATAATAAAGTGCAGTTTGTATGTATTGTGGACCTCTGTTTCTCTCCTGAATTCCATTATAGAAGACTGGTTATTAGTATTTTATACTCTTCTCTAATGATTCTTACGTTTTGTTGTGCAAAACATAAAATCATTTGTATTCAATTCTAATTTCCTTTCCATCTCTAAAATGTTTTTAAAATATATATCACTAGTGTTCTTAAGTTTTATGTTTATTCTAAGATGGCTATAATTTATGTATCAGTATGCTCCCTAAACATGAATCTGTGACAGATATTCTTATTCACATTAATTTTAGTTGCAGATTTTAAGACTCCTGGATGCAAAAGACTTGATTGCCATGACTGCCATCAATAAACAGTTCCATGAATTAGCAAATCTTCCTTCACTGTGGAAGCAACTATTTTACAAGGATTTTCCTGGTATTGATTGTCTCTTTATTTTTTAAGCTGTTAGAATTTTAGTTTTCTAAATTAATTTAAAATTACTTATGGGATAGTTCTTATGTTGTAGTGCAGTAATATATGAGGGAAAGACAATAAATAATATACAAATGATTATAAAAAATATGAAATACAAACCTTGAAAAAACGTTTGTTTTCTACTTAATCCCCTTCAATATTTATTGCTTTACGTGTCCTTCAAAACAGTAGCATAGAATTCTTTTGGCTGTGTTTCAACTAACTCTGCACATCAATTTCAATTTTCAAATATCATCAGAATGTTTGCTAGGAAGGTTCTTATTTCAGCAGTCCATACAGGTGAAAGTCCTTGGGGTGTAGTAAGGATACAATTTACCAAAAGCTTGATGTTTTTGGATGGTCTTGGCAAATTGCATCCTTAAGCTTCAATAACTTTTCAGTTTGATGTGGAAATTCATATTTTTTCCACAGTTCAGAAAATAAGCTTGCTTTACTCCCTAGGAATCCCAAAAGATGGTAAGCATAAACTTTTCTACTGATATATAACCTTGAACTGCTGGCATGCCAGTAAAGTGGATATTTCCATTATGTAGAGGGATACTTCTTTTAGGAGTATGATAACCAGCATGCTGTTAATGATCGAGATGGAGGATACTCCATCTCGATCATTAACAGCATGCTGGTTATTTGTACACTCGTCGAATATAGTTATTACTTTAGACTGCTGAAAACAGTTACAAAACATGTACAGGAAAACCTAGCTTACTGCGATTAATTAATCCATTAATTAATGCACGCTAAGCAAAATTGTGTTAAGCGAATACAATAAACAACAGGAATAATTATAATTCATCTGTTTCCTTTTTGCTTTTTCCATTATTAATTATAATTAATTAATAATGGAAAAATGAATTCAAGTTGCTTGGTAGGCACTGATTAATACCCTTGGAGGGTAATGGATGGCAATACTGTAGCCAATGAAAAGCGCCTCCATAGTGCAATTGGAAGAACAATGGTACATTGCACCCTTCGATTAGAATAGGCCTAGGCTCGATTCTCGTCGCGACGGGAGGAATCTTTATCTGGACAATTTCAAGTGAAGGTGAGTTAGCCAATCTCATATGGAGGTAGCAGGGTTTTTTATCCCGGAAAACTCGGGTTTATCATCCTGCATTCAGACTAATCGGCCCTTCAGAACACACGCAATTTACAGACAAAAAATACTAGTTGTGGTAGTGGTGGAGGTGGGCGGTAGATGGTGTTGATGGAGATGATTTGTAGTAGAGGTTTGGTGTAGTGGTTGAGACAGTTGTAGGTGTCCTCCCGCGACGAGTCTTTGGACTCCTTGGAGGTGTCACAAATAATAATAATAATAATAATAATAATCTATCAGTTAGCATAAATTTGGGAAAAAAATTACAGTATAAGCTATATTTAGAGGATAAAATTGTCAAAGTTAATAAAAATGAAGCGTTTAAATTTTTATTTATTGTTTTAATATTTTATTTATTTATACATTTGATTGAGCTGCTTTTTTTACAAAAAAACTTAAGTAAAGATGTTTGAATCATGCTCGAATTTTTCATCTTCTCATGCAATTTGCGATAGCTGCCAATCGCTTTATCAAGATTTTGGCGGACTTTGAAGCTTCATTCCATATCAGGATCATCATCAGACAACATTTCCTTAGCATGCTCGTGTAATTGAAAACTAGCTCAAGTTCTTTTGAAGCTAGCTTCTTAGTCTTAACATTCTTTTCTTGTTCGCACTCCTTATCTTCTTCATATGCATGCTGTTCTTCTGGTTGAAGGAGAGCATTCTCGCTTAAATGTTTTGAATGGGAATCGAGCAAGTTTCTCACTTCTTCATTATCCACTTCATTAAATCCAAGTTCTTTTCCAATTGTGCTGATTTCTTCAATAATGTTTAGATCTTGTATTTTGTGCATGATAACCTAACATAGGCTTGATTTTTAAGTCGCCTTCTGCATTGTCTCCTAATAAAAGTGTAAGATGATCTCTAGATATTTTATATCCTAGTTGAGATGCTTCAGCTTCAGAGAAAGTTTTTGTCGGCATACGCTTCCAAAAGAGACCAATTTTGTTGACGTTGAATATTTGCTGATCATCATAATCACCCTCCAGAATTATCCTTTGCAATTCTTCAGGAAACTTGGCTGCAGAAATTTTATCACCACTATCAGATTCGCCAGTTATTCTTACGTTATGCAGTCCAGTTCAATTTTTAAAATGGTCAAACCATCTTAAACTTGCAGTAAAGCTTTCAGATTCCTCTTGAAATTTGATCTCTTTCAGTGAGGTAAAAATATTGAGAGCTTTTGTCTGAATATTACCTGTACTAAGAGGTATTCTTTTTTTTTTTTTTTTTGGTTATAATCCTCAATTCAGAGTGATAGAAGACGCTCCATCTCGATCATTAAATGGCTTCTATTTTGGGTGATCTGCATGCTTAAGAAGCAGTAGCAACATTTCTTTGTACTTTGTATTCTTTACTGTTATTTAATATAGTCCAGCTTTTCTGCTTGCTGTAGATTGGAGACAAAAAAAATTTCGCATAACTTAAAATTTCACATAAAATAAAAAAAAATTATGTTAATTGATTAATCACTCATGACAAGCAGGAAATAGTATCATTTCATTCAATCACGCTAACTGATTATCGTGCATATTGAATTCGCATTAAGCAAGATTTTCCTGTATATGTGTGTGTCTAATTCATTTAATACTATATGTTGAAAACCATTTGCTTCCAATTCATTTGTTCTGCTTGTGCTTTTAAGTTACTTACTGACTTTCCTCTTATTAAGTCCAGAAAAAAAAAAGTGCCTATGAAAGTATTTTTGTATTATTATGGCTATTTAGTGAGATGTTGCTACAAACCAAGGAGCACAGAGGTTGGAGACCAGAAGATGTTTCGACAATTGAGCTTGACAAGTGAGAAGAATGATTGTTATTATGGAATATTTTAACTACGGCGGTATAAATTGGGAAGAGGAAGATGCATGTAGCAATAAGGGAATGGAATTTCTAGAATTCCATTCTAGAAATTCCACTTGAAGGACAAATGTCTTAGGCAACATGTAATAGAGGCAACAAGAGGTTCAAGAGTTTTGGATTTGGTCATAGCATCAGAAGTGTTGATAATAACTGTCATGACATCTCCCCCACCAGTTGGAGAGAGTGACCATGCGGTATTGACTGGAAGATGAATAGACATGCAGGAGTATCAAAGAGATGGGAACATATATGGAATTATAAGGCAGGTGATTATAATAGTCTTAGATGTCAACTTTGGGAAGTTTCATGGAGGAAGGAATTGAAGGCTTGGATATCATTAGTGCTTGGGAAATTGTGAAGGAATATTTGTTAGCAGCATTAGTAAGCTGTATTCCACAAGTGAAGAAGAGGACACAATTTGGAGTAAAGTGGATGACAAACAATACTAAACAAGAACTGCAGTTGAAAAAGAGATTATGGAAGAGATATAAGGGGAGAGGTAGAGGGCAGATACATGAAGAATATAAGATGCAAGCCAGGGGGGGGGGGTGACTAGTATGGTAAGGAAAGTGAAACTGGAATAGGAGAAGAGATTGGCCCTAAGATATAAAGAAAATGCTAGGGAATTTTTTAGCTATGTGGCCAGTAGGAGGATAAATGATTGTGGAAGAATGACATTGTGGGATAAAAATGGGAATAGAGTGACTGATGCAGAGGACATAGTGGAATTGTTTAATGAACACTTTATTGGATTATTTCTTCCTGGAGGAGTAAATTTTAATACTAGAGGGATAGGGTTGGTTCGAGGTTTAGGGATGCAGGAGGAGAGTGTGTTCCAAATACTAAGTACTCTGGATACCAATAAAGCTGTGGGGCTGGATGGTATTTTACCACGAGATTTGAGAAAATGTGCTAACGAACTGACAGCTCTTTTGGCCCTGGCTGTGGGAAAGGTGCCCAGGGAATGGAAGGAAGTTAAGATAGTGGCATTTCATAAGGGCATTAGTAGAATGGAAGTGTCTAATTATAGGCCAGTTTGTGTCATCAGTTGTTGTTAAGATCTCGGAGAAATTAGTTAGGGACCATATACAGCATTGGGCAGATGAGAGTAATGTTATCTGTGAGAGTCAACATGGATTTGTAAGGGAGTGCTCTTGTTTTAGTAATATGCTAGCCTTTTATAATAAAGTTACAAGAGCAGTAGGAAAAAAAAAGTGCATATGAAAGTATTTTTCTATTATTATGGCTATTTAGTGGGGTTGCTACAAACCAAGGAGCACAGAGGTTGGGAACCAGGAGATGTTTAGACAGTTGAGCTTGGCAAGTGCAAGAAGAATGATTGTTATGGAATATTTTGACAGGGTGCCACATGATAAGCTGATATTTAAGTTGCGGCACATGGGCTTGAATGTCAGGTTGGTCAACTGGATTCTGGATTGGCTGTTTGATAGGTATCAGAGAGTTGTGTATGGCGGAGCAATATCAAAGAGGCAGAAGGTTACAAGTGGGGGTTCCACAGGGCTCAGTACTGGGACCTATACTGTTTAACCTTTATATCAATGACATTGTCCGTGGACTGCAAGGGGATATTCAGTTGTTTGTGGATGATGTGAAGCTGAGAAGGGTTATTAGTAATAGTGCAGATGTATTAGCCCTACAAGAGAATTTGAATAAGCTAGACAGGTGGGAAAATGAATGGGGGTGTCAATTCAATGCAGCAAAATATAAGGTCTTGATGTTTGGGATATATCAATGGGACGCTGCATACTCTATTGTAGGAAACTATACTGGAGGAAGTAGGGGGAGACAAGAGATCTGGGGGTTGATGGCTGATAGAAATCTGAAATTTAGGGGACATATAGCCAGCAAAGGTTGGTCGATTGGTAGAGCTTCTGGCTCAGCAAAAAATTAAGCAAGTTTGAACGCAGTTAGTAGTTGGAAGGGGAACAATTGTTCGATGCTGTTGGCACACTCTCCCACGATGAGTCTTTGAACTCCCTGGAGGTGTCACATAATAATAATAATATGGCAGGTGGTGAAGGTAACACAGAGGATTGCTGCAATAATGAGAAGGACGCTGACCTGCAGAGATAAAAGAATTATCATTCCTTTGTATAAGACCCTGATCAGACTACACTTAGACTATTGTTCTCAGATTTGGTCCCCAAGATTTGAAGGGGATAAATTAACTCTAGAAAGGGTACAAAGGCGGATAACAAAGATGGTTTCAGGACTGTACAATGTTAGTTATGAGGATCGAATGAGGGAATGTGGACTCCAGAGTTTGGTGGATAGAAGGAGAGGTGATATGCTTGAGACTTTTAAACTGTTGAAAGGTGGTTACAGGGTTGACACTGGGGAGTTCTTTCCCTTGGTTGAACAGCAGGAAGGAGTGATGACAAGGGGCCATCCCTGGAAGTTACGAAAGGAAACTGTGAGCAAGAGGGTTGAGGAGTGGTTTCTTTGCCTGGAGAGTGGTTGAACAATGGAATGCATTGCCTGAAAGAGTGGTGAGAGCAAGAATGGTCAATGATTTTAAGGAGTAGTATGATAGACTTTGTGTTTCCCAGGAGGGACCTCCCACGATAAGTCTTGATAGACTTTGTGTTTCCTAGGAAAGATCTCCTGCAATGAGTCTTTTGACCCCATGGAGGCCTGAATAATAATAATAATAATAATAAAGTTGTGAGTCAGCTTAATTATAAGTTTCTCTTTATTTCTACTTTCCTCAAGATGAGCAAGTTTATTGTCTTTTACAGTATAAAATTTTTAATACTTTACCTCCTTGATAGACAATTGCTTCTCTGGTATACGAGGTGGTATCAGAAAGTTTCGAGACTAGCTCTGTTTACGATAACTTACTTTATTTATCTACATTTATATACTATCAGCTTCAAAATAGTCCCTTTGCATATCATTACAGCACTCCCAGCATTCTTGGCACTTCTGGAATGTGTCCTGGAAGTCTTCTTTTTTAAGCATGTCAAGCACCTTCTGTGATTCATGCTGGATCTCTGCATTGGTGTCAAAACGGTGACCTTTGAGCTGGATGTTCATCTTCGGGAAGAGGGCAAAGTCTGCAGGAGCCAAATCTGGTGAGTAGGGTGGGTGCGGAAGTGGGATCATGTTGAAAGTAGCCTGGCTCCCACTGATGAGACCTCAATAAAAGTCGAAACCGGTCTGGGTAGTGGCCCCTTGCCTTTAATACAAAACATCATACATCTCCTCCAGGAGATGTGCTTTGCATTAAGGGTAAATATTAAGATTAGTGATCAGAGCTTATTCTACTTTTACCAAGAGTTGCCTTGGTCTTGCACTACTTTGAGGGGTCAGCTAGACTTCCAATACGAGCAGGCACAAACTTGACTTGTTTGTCTGTTTGCTTACTTGGGAAATGGAGTAAAACCAGGTTTAAAATAGCTTGGTATTTTTAACATGGGATCATCTTGATTCTGGCAAGAAACTCACATGTGAGGAAAGCTCGGTGACAGGGTGCATTGTCGCTCTGGAGCATCCAGTTTTTCGTGTGCCACAGATCTGATTGCTTTCGCCGAATGTCCTCCCTCAGATGACTTAAAACCTGGCAGTAAAACTCGCTATTGACTGTCTAGTCCCTGAGGACGAATTCTCGATGTACAATGGCGCAAATGTCAAAAAAGATGATGAGCATGCACTTGGTCGAGCTGCAGACCTGCCTCACCTTTTTTGGTCATGGAGATGATGGGCTCTTCCACTGTGAAGATTGTTGCTTCGTCTCAGGGTCTTACCCATATACCCAAGTTTTGTCACTGGTAATGATCCTCTACATGAAGGATGGGTCATACACGGCACGCTGACGGAGTTCTTGGCAGACTTTGACGCGGTGTTCCTTCTGCTCCTGGGTCAGCAGCCTGGGGACGAACTTGGCGCATGTGCAAATCACATGTGAGGGTTGCCTGGACTGTTCTGTATGACACACCAACAATGGCAGCAGTGTTGTGGAGTGTTCTCCAATGATCGTCATGCACAAGTTGCTGAATGGTTTCGATAGTTTTGGGGGTTGAGCTCGTTGAAGGTCTTCCTGATCTCTCTTCCACTTTTGAAGCACTTGTGCCACTCAAAACACCTCAACAACTCAGCGCAGCATCGCTGTAAACTTGCCGAATCATGTCAAATATCTCTTTGTGGAAGATTTGCCCAGTTTCATGCAGAATTTCATATTTGCTCTTTGTTCTAACTTGTTATCCATGATGAAATCGCAGATGTAGTAACACAGGTGGTCAGAATAGCATCTGACCACCTGTGTCTTGCACAGGACGACGTCATGCCAAGCACCTTCTGTGTGCATGCAGCCTTGTGCTGCCATCTGTTGGCATGTTACAAACCTAGTCTCGAAACTTTTTGATACCACCTCGTATATGTGAGTATATTGCAATACTTGCGTTTGGTTGGAATGACTTGAATTTGAATCTTGTTTAGTATTTGAAAAACAATATAAGGGCTTAATATTATATGGGCTTAACAATATAAAATTAATTACTGTGAGTATTGTTTATAGTTATGCCACAGGTACTTTTAAAGATTAGACTTATTATCCTTCATGGAGAAGAATTCGCTAAACTAACAGACAATTTACGAAAATTATTGGTTTTACAAGGTAAGCTTTGTGCTTGGATTCCCGTTCTGAAAATATGTCACGATATGAAAGTTATTCCTATGTTTGCTTGATTTAGACAGACTATTTGATTGTCTGGAGCTCACTCAGTTTATATTTCTTCAAGTTTTTCCTTGATACAGCAAACCAACTTTGAGATGCTAAAAAAGATTTAGCATCTAATATTCCATCTATTTTAGATCTTGAAAGAAGGATTTCAGTTGCTTTGGACAAATTACTGGATATCAGTGTTTGGATAAAGGGATGCAAACTATTGGCCTTCAGGTGTATAAGCTCATCTTTCACAAATGTTGTTCCATAGTTTGTTGAGATATCTGCATACCTATACTTGAGCTGACCTGCCTTGGTGCATTGATTACATTTTGCTATTATAACCAAAATTTTGTCTTCATGCTCCATGGTAGAGCGAGGTCGACCTCTTATCAAATGTCTGGAACACATTCCATTGGTTTGAAATGCTACCCAGATGATGGATACAGTGCTATGTGAGATTCTAAACTCTCTGGCAATATCAGTAATTCTGTTGCCTTCTTTAAGCTTTCTAATCATTCTTCCCCATGTGAAATCATCTAGATGATATCTTGGAGACATTACCAGATGATCAAGTTTGCAACTCTATTCCTTCATGAAAAGAGCTTCCTTTAAACACAGTTCACTTAGTGTAGTCGTTTCCCTTTTATCCTGTTGAGTACTACTACATGACTCCTTTGCGCATGATTTGAAAATTTGAATCTGTACCTATTTTCTACTCAAAATCATCAGTTGTGCAAATTACCATGTGCTGATTTGTCTGAATTTGTGGTTGTAATCTTCAGAAATAGTTTTCTTTCTTAGGTTTTGAAAAGTAGTGTGTATTTTTTTTAAATTGGCAATTATTTATTGATTTTAGTTATCTTACACTAATGTAAGTAGCTAACTATTAAGTTGGTGTTTTTTAGAATTGTCTGTTGTTGTTTATTTACTGTTTTATAATCCTGTACTGATGAATGATGCCTATGATGATTAGGCAAAAATTTTACATTAAATAAGTTTTTATGTGAGGCTTCTTCTGTTTCTCTATTATTTGGATTATGAAATCCAAATAATATGCAAGCTCATGGTATTATTATTATTTATTATTATGATTATTATGGACGACTCCAGGCAATCCTTAGACTCATCGAGGGAGGCCCTAAACATCATCTCCACACAACTATACAACATTCTCACAGTATCTATCATACCTTGCCTTGAACTCACTCACCATCATAGCACCCACAGCAGATTCTGGCAGCTTATTCCACTCATTCACCAGTCTAAAAGTTAAGAACCCAGCTCTAACACCCTTACTAACCACACTCTTGCCCAGCTTCCATAGGTGTCCCCTAGTTCTCCCACCACCATTCCTGATCTCAAAAATATCCTCTGAATTAATCCTATAGAAACTCTTTAGCAATTTGAATGTCTCAATCATATCTCCTCTTTTCTACCTATCAACTAATTTCTGCGACCCAGAAATCTTCAACTTTTTCTCATAAGGTTCATTCCATAGACCTGCTATCATCTTGGTCACTTACCTCTGGATACTCTCTGCCTCCTCCCCATCAAGAAGAAACCTAGGTGACTAAATCTGGACACAGTAGTTGTGATGAGGTCTTATCAAGGCTCAGTACAGAGGTACAATAACTTGCTTGTCTCTGCTCGTCAAAGTATTTTTCAACAACTAAGTGAGTTGATGAGCTGATTTAGCCACTTTTGCAGTGTGTCCCCTAAACTTCATCTTCCTGTCCATCAAGACTCCCAAGTCCTGGCTTCATCAATCTCCTGGAGTACAGTTCCACCAATGTGGTATACTGCTGCTAATCTTTTCACCCCAAAATGCATAACCTTACATTTTGTCAAATTAAATTGACATCCATTCTCCTTAGCCCAGAACTCCAATCTATCCAAGACTTCCTGCAAAATTTTGACATCTTCTGCATTCACTATTGCCCTACCTAACTTTGCATCATCAGCAAACAAATGAACTATTCCTCTTTGATCCTTCCCTATATCGTCAATGAACAAATTAAACAGCAGTGGTTCAAGAACAGAACCCTGCGGCACACCAATAGTCACCAGCAGTCTTTTGGACTCTACTCCTGAATAAACTACTCTCTGATATCTCTCCATCAACCATCCATCTATCCATCTCACCAACCCTATATCTATTCCCATATGTTGTAGTTTACAGATTAGAAATCCATGTGGTATTCTGTCAAATGCCTTAGCCAGGTCCACCAGTAGTATCACTGTAAACCCATTACCCTTATCGAGTTCTGCAGTCACTGTGTTATAAAACTTGAGCAAGTTACTGAGGCATGATCTACCCTTCACAAAGCCATGCTGTCCCCCCCGTACAGTATATCATTTTCATCTCCTGTATTTTGCCCTATTTTCTACTCAAAATCATCAGTTGTACAAATTACCATGTGCTGATTTGTCTGAATTTGTTGTTGTATTCTTCAGAAATAGTGCTCTTTCTTAAGTTTTGAACAGCAGTTTGTGTGTGTGTGTGTGTGTGTGTGTGTGTGTGTGTGTGTGTGTGTGTGTGTGTGTGTGTGTGTGTGCATGTGTGTGTGTGTGCGTGTGTGTGCGTGCGTGCGTGCGTTTAAATTGGCGATTATTTATTGATTTTAGTTATCTTACACTAATGTAAGTAGCTAACTATTAAGTTGGTGTTTTTAGAATTGTCTGTTATTGTTTATTTGCTGTTTTATAATCCTGCACTGATGAATGATGCCTATGATGATTAGGCAAAAATTTTATATTAAATAAGTTCCTATTCCATTATTGAAACAAGGTCTAGTCTTCCATTGTGACAGTTCATCTTGGAAGTAAGTTTGCATGTATAGAATACACTTAACATTGGGTCTCCTATTCTTTGAACAGTATAGTCTATGATTCTAATATAGGTATAGTGATCCTACGTGATGCTTAATCTCCAGCAAATATTCTTTTATGAGTCATTGAGACATTACTTGACATTCAAGTTTGCAACTTTATTCCTTCACGAAAAGATTTATCATATGGTGAAAAAATCATAATTTTGCAAAATGTTCTGGAGACTTGAAAAAGTTTAGAAATGGAAGGCAATTGAAAAATTTTAGAGGTGAAAGATGATTGTAAAAGTTTAAAAATGGAAGGGAAAAAAAAAACAATATAAATATGAGTGGTGTTCAAAAAAAAGACCGAACTTTTTAAATAATGTGCCAACTGGCACAGGGAGCATGCTGTGGATACTGAGCGCACCTAGCAGCATGTTTTGACAACAAACTGCCATTTTCCCCATTCTGCTGCGAGCATTAGTCGTCAAGTTACATCTACTGAAGTGAGCACGTGCACAAGCTTTTCATCGGATTAGTGACAAAGTGACAATGAAAGAGCTTGAAGATAAATCTCTGTCATTGTCACTTTGTGGTACAAAGTGTCAATGAACTCTTTGTACCAGAAAAACTTTCTGGTACAAAGAGTTGTACCAGAAAGTTTTTGCGCATTTAAGGGATGCTGTGCACAAGAAGAGGCCTGAATTGTAGGAAAAAAAAAACCAGACTTGGATGTTGCAAAATGACAAAGTGCCGGTTCATGCATCACTCCTTATCTGCAGTTAAATGGCAAAACATCAGACATCCATTGTGCCCCATCCATCCTATCCCTAGCAGACTTTTTCTTGTTTTTCCAAACTTAAAACTACTTTGAAAGGACGTCGTTTCCTAACCATAGAGGAGATTCAGGAAAATGTGATATGAGAACTGTGTGCCATCACAGAAAGTGCATTCCAGGAAGTATTCCAACAATGGAAGAAACATTGGGAATGGTGTATTACTAGTAGAGAGGGACTACCTTGAAGGGGGACAGTGTTCAAAATGTTGTAAAATGAGCAATAAAGTCTTTATAGCAAACATTTGTTTTTTTTTATTTGAACACGCCTTATATGTGCTAGACATGTGGTGTAGTTACTTTTAAAAATTGTTAAATGAAATAAAAAGTGACAGAACAGTACTTGAAAATATTCAGACAAAATATAGCCAGAAGACACATCAGTACCCGAGGTCGAAAAAACAATCAAGAATCATAAGGGAAAGCATAAACAGATCATAGTTGTCTAGAAATGTGCAAATATGGAGATATATGTGTCATGGCTGCACTACACAATTTAGAAAGCACAGTGTAGAGGTTAAATTCCAGATGACTGGAATAGAGTTCTTACAGTATCAATTTATAAAAAGGGCAATAAAGTTAAATGTGAGAATTACAGAGTAAGTTCTCTGCTGAATGTTCATGCAAGACTTTTATGCAAACATTATTATCATTAATAATGCAGACCTCCATGGAGTCAAAACCTGGCACTGGTTTCCTCAAAAACTCAGTGGTAACCTTGTTTAACAAGATGATATCACAGCTAGAATGACCTTTCTTCATCAAATAGAATTATAAGTTTTGTTTGTCATTAGCCAGGGCAAAATGCAACTATTTCAGTATGTTTTGATCATGCACTTTGGTTGGAGAGATCAGTTCATGTTAGAGGTTTAATGGAATATTAACAGCACTGAGAAAGGATTGAAACTAATTTTAATACTTCCAATATTTCATCTCCATCACAGAGACATCTTTGGGGATTACAAAAACTTTTTGTAACAACACACACACAAATACAATACAGAGTGAAACTAAAGACCAATCTAGGTGTTGCATCCTCTATGGGCATTTGCAGGTGGCCTGAGATATAAAGAGGGATCTCTGATAATTAAAGTTTTCCAAATTTTGGGAAGTTTAATGCAACTGTATTTGTTTCAAGTTTATTTTTCACTAGATTAGACTATAATAAATTTAGTTTAATCCTTTATCCCAGTGAGAGCAAACAAAATTTGCACCTGAAAATATCTTCAGGACTGAATATAGTGTTGTACTATCTTACCTGGGTAAGTAGTACAACACCAGACAACTTTAATGCAACTGTATTTGATTCAAGTTTATTTTTCACTAGGTTAGATTATAATAAATTTAGTTTAATCCTTTATCCCAGTGAGAGCAAACAAAGTTTGTGCCTGAAAATATCTTCAGGACTGAATATAGTGTTGTACTATCTTACCTGGGTAAGTAGCACAACACCAGGTAACTCGTAGCAAAGGTGGAGCAAGCTACCAACACTCATCTCCCATTATGCAAAACACATCTCCTTGTGGATATGTATACTGTTATGCATTAAGGGATTGGTCACTACCCAGACTAGTTTCGACCTTTATTGAGGTCTCTTCAGTGGGAGCCAGGCCCAGAGTTGGAGATACCAGGCAGAAGCAGTAGCAAGGTCATCTTTACCTATAGGAGTTGCCAAAAGGTTTGCCACCTTTTTTTTTTTATTAAATTACTCTGGATTTAGAGAAAGATGTTGAAAGTTTATTTTTCACTAGGTTAGACTATAATAAATATAGTTTAATCCTTTATTCCAGTGAGAGCAAACAAAGTTTGCGCCAGAAAATATCTTCAGGACTGAATATAGTGTTGTACTACTTACCCAAGTAAGATAATACAACACTATGTTCAGTCCTGAAGATATTTTCAGGCACAAACTTTGTTTGCTCTCACTGGGATAAAGCATTAAACTAAATTTATTATGTATTTGTTTAAATTAGGTTGATTCCTGAGTGCAGATGCAGATTCAAAGAATAGTCTTTCTTTTTTGAATTTACTAAGGTGGAGCATTGTAGTTTTTTTCCAGGAGATCCTGTGGGAAGTATCTAAAACATGGTCTGCAAGGCCAGATTGACCATAATCGTGTTTGCAGATGAAAGAACTGTGTTCTTCTAACTGGATGGATGCTGACCTGCCTGTTTGTCTGAAGTAGGCAAGTTTACAGGAACAAGGTACTCTATATACATCAGGCACTGAAAGAGGAGGGAGCTGGTCTTTAGTTGAGCAGATAAGGGTAGCAAGTTTACGGTGGGGCTTAAAAGCTGTATGGAGGTTGTACTTTTTTAATGATCTGGATATTTTTTCTCAAGTACTACGGATGTAAGGAATGGCGATGGGATTTCTGAAGTCCATTCCTTACATCCGTAGTACTTCAGAAAAAATAGCCAGATCATTAAAAAAGTACAGCCTCCATACAGCTTTTAAGCCCAACCGTAAACTTGCTACCCTTATCTGCTCCACTAAAGACCAGCTCCCTCCTCTTTCTGTGCCTGATGTATATAGAGTACCTTGTTCCTGTAAACTTGCCTTCTTCGGACAAACAGGCAGGTCAGCATCCATCCGGTTAGAAGAACACAGTTCTTTCATCTGCAAACACGATTATGGTCAGTCAGGCTTTGCAGACCATGTTTTGGATACTTCCCACAGAATCTCCTGGAAAAAAACTACCATGCTCCACCATAGTAAATTGAAAAAGAAAGACTATTCTGTGAATCTGCATCTGCTCTCAGGAATCAACCTAATTTAAACAAATACAGTTGCATTACAATTCCCAAAATATGGGAAACTTTAATTATCAAAAATCCTTCTTTACATCCCAGGCCACCTGCAAATGTCCATAGAGGACGCACCACCTAGATAGGTCTTTAGTTTCACTCTGTATTGTATTTGTGTGTGTGTTGTTACAAAAAGTTTTTGTAATCCGCGAAGATGTCTCTGTGACGGAGACGAAATATTGATATTGGAAGTATTAAAATTAGTTTTAATCCTTTCTCAGTGCTGTTAATATTCCATTAAACCTCTGACATGAATTCTTCACAACACTTAAGCCTCAACACACGTATGGAGAGACCAGTCTTTTTCACAGCCTAGAGTTCGGTCTTTTTTTTCTTTTTTTTTTTATGTTGTTCCCAACCCTGAAAGGTTATTTGTAAACCTCTAATACGTTTGTACCATAGTCAGGCTAGGGATGTTTTTTTTCTATTTTCATAAATTATATATATATATATATATATTTTTTTTTTTTTTTTTGGTATTTTTCATTTTTTTTTTTGCATAATCTGGTGCATTGCCAGCTGTGAGATCACCACCAGGTCGTCTTCCATCAGGCATTGACATTAATCTCCAACCTAAAGACAATCGCAAACATCAGTGCTCATGATGCACGGATGTTTGCCTGCAGCCTGTTGGTTTGGAGAACAGGTATGCTAACTACCCAGCCAACCAGACTGACAAATCTAGGACACCTTCACATCTAGCATGTGAAGTAACTTTATCAGGACTTTTCAACTTAAGGTCAGTTAGCTAGTCTTATATGGTGGTAGCAGGATTTTTTTTTAATCATGATAAAAAGACAAACCAGCCCAAACACATGCAATTTACATATAAAATATACTATAGGCATAGGATTAACCACCCTATCCAGGATTAATTAGGAAATATAACTGTGCTTAGAAGGTTACTAGCTGTACTATAGGCATTTCACAATCAGAATACATTGATTATTACATGGAACATGTATGTATGTATGTATATATATATATATATATATATATATACACACACACACACACACACACATACATGTAGTCCTCGACTTCGATGGGGTTCCGTTCCAACTTCTCTGTCGCAAGTCAATTCTGAGTCGAGGACTTATTTAGTTCTTGATTTGTTTGATTTCTGTTATAATATTTTCATAAATTAGGTTTCTATTTAACTTAAAATGGTTAAAAATGTATAAAGTTACATAAACATTTGTAAATTATTTATTAGCACATATACATATCAATACAAAATTAATAAATTGGTGATAGGCTTTGCTTCTTGACTAATGGCGATGCGTATACAAAAGCAATGTGATAATTGTATGTATATGCCGGCAGCAAAGTTAAATTAGAGAATTTTTAATATTAATTTTGGCCGTCGTATGTGCCAATTGTCGTAAGTTAAGGACTACCTGTATCTATATTTATCTCTCATCCTGAGATTTTTATTTAATAAGGTCAAAACACCTTATGGTAACTTGTTTTGGTAAAATACTTATAAGCTCTATACTACTTAAATCTTAGTATTTCTAAGCCTGGCTCCTACTGATGAGACCTCAATAAAGGTCGAAACCAGTCTGGGTAGTGGCCCCTTGCCTTTAATACATAGCATCATACATCTCCTCCAGGAGATGTGCTTTGCATTAAGAGTAAATATTAAGAATAGTGATCAGAGCCTATTCCACCTCTACCACGAGTTGCCTAGACTTGCACTACGTGTGGGGTCACCCAGACTTGCACTACTTGCAGGCGCAAACGTGACTTACTTGTCTGTTTGCTTACTTGGGAAATGGATTAAAACCAGGTTTAAAATTGCTTGGTATCTTTAACATATATATATATATATAGATATAGATATATATAGATAGATTTTTTTTTTTTTTTTTTTTTTTTTTAAATGTAATTTTTTATTTCTTTTTAGCAATATTTTTTTTACATTTAAATGAAAAAAATTCAATAATGCTCTGTTCAGTCAACCACACATATTATTAAAATTAGTACAGATATCAATTATGTACAAATGATCATCTGCAATTTTTAGCGATCTACAAATTTTAATCATGTACAATACTTAGCAATGATTATTCTTTATTTTTGCTTTGCTATAACTCTTTCGGCTTAAAGTAAACATAGATATTTTTTTTTTTTTTTTTTTTTTTTTTTTGGCAACAATGACTATTTACATATTATAAGTATATATTTACAGAGAAAGAAAAAAAACATTTTCCTTTCGGGTGTACAATAGAGATATAAATGAATATTCAAAATTAACAGTTCAGTTTCATTCTGAGTTATCATTCAGATGGAGCACATTGTCGTCGTCAATCCAGAAGAGGGTACCAGTTGGATTCCACTCCTCTAGGAATTTCGCGACAGTTCTTGTTTCTTTGAAGTGCTCAAGTTCCAATAGAAGCCTGCTTTTTAGTTTCCGACGGAGGATGTGCATGAGGGTTTGTGCAGCTTCAGTGATCGATGGGTGCTGGTTACTTCTTGTCTGTTTTAGGTAAAAGCTGTAGATGACGGCCTTAGCGCAGATGAAGATGAAATTGCATGTTCTGTGTCTGTTTTCTTCTGTGTGGACTAAATTCCAGTAGTCTTCTTGGCTGTGTGTGTAGTTACAGGTGCTAGAGGCGGTATTCAGGGCATAGGTGATTATCACTTTGTTTGCAGGGCAGGTCAGATATGTGTGTTCCAGGGTGCCTGAAACGTCACAGAATGGACACAGATCCGTTTCTCTTAGCTTAAATTTGTAGAGCTTTGAAGGAGTTGGTAAGATGTTATGCCATAATCTCCACTGTATTTCGGAATCTGGTTTGGCACATTTTGATTTATATGGCAGATCCCACTGAAAACTGTGTGGTATATGCAGCCTTGTAGATGAGAGTGTTAAGGCTGAATATAAGAATGGTGAGGATGGGGACACTGACATGAGGAAGTGGTATATTTTCTTGTAGTTGGAGGGATGAATTGGAAGTGAGGCTTCAGATTGTACAAGATGAAATATTGGCCCCGAGCAGTTTCTAGAAGGAATACGGATTTCCTGAGGTGTAGCGATATCTGGATAGGCTTTTATAATGGAGGCTTGCAACTGTTGATATTGTTTTTCAGTTTTTGGGTTATTCATTGGTAGGCTTGTGAATGCTTTCCACTTTAGGGTGTGGGTTAGGAGGTCTCCTATGACTCTTATTCCTGCCCAGTTCCATGTAGGGAAAAGAAAAGGCTGGCCAGTTGTGAGACTTGTGATGTTTTTGTTTGAAAATAGTGGTTCTGTAACAGCTGACTCTGTTGATCCTGTGAGTGTGTGATGGAGTCCTGTGTTTTTCCATCGCTGTAGAGCATCTTTGTAAAAGGTAGGTAGTTTAGGAGGAGATGGTGCAGGACTGGCCATTCGGAGGATTGTGGAAAGTGTAAGTCCTCTGGTGGATGCTTTCGTGATGTAATCGAAGGTGGTTACATAAGTGTGATTGCATTGAAGTGTCTTTAGGAGGAGGATTATCCTGAAGGATCGAATCTTGTTTTCAAGGGAAATCAGGCCTTGACCTCCCTTGCTGAGTGGCTTGCAGAGTTGAGGGTGTGTTGTCCAGTTAGTTTTGTTCCAGAGGAAACGTTTGATTTCCTTTTGAATGTGGTGGAGAAATTCTTCAGGAGGTGTGAGTACTTTGAGGGTATGCCATAAGACACTAGCAGCCATCTGGTTAACTATTAGTACTCTTCCTCTAAGTGAAGACATGGAACGAACGCTGTTCCATTTACCTAGCACCTGTTTAAAACGATTGTGCAGCTGCGTCCAGTTCAGTGTGTTAGATAGATAGATAGATAGATAGATAGATTGATTTTTTTTCCAAGCTGAGAAATCTTGGTCTTGCAGAACATGCAGTTTCTACTAACTGCGGTATTCTGTGGGACATCAAAAAAATTCTTCATATAGGTTCTTTGTATAACTGAGAGGAGACCTCTACATAGCCTTTAAAGGAATGTGGGGAACTGACTAGAGTTTCTGACCTAATGTCCATTTCTCACCTTCTTGTCTGCACCCCATTAGCTATCTATCTGGATACTGAATAAAGGAGGATGGGCTGGCAATTTGGGATTTAGCTGACAAAATTGTATTCTTATTAGTTTAAACCACATATAAAATGATGGTACAACATGACATAATTTCATTCCAGCTTGGGTGTTGCCTGGTTAAACAAGGCCTTGTTGTTTTCGCCAGGGAACCAGGGTGAACAATGAAAAGTTGGCTACTGGAACAAATCCTAAAACACACCTCAACTCAACATCACCAGAGTTAAAAAGATCGGTACTATCAACATAAGAAGCCTGAATGGCAAAGAAATGGAGCTGGCTGAGGGATTTGATGAATACCAGATTGACATAATAGGGGTTACTGAAACAAAAAAGACAAAAACTGGTGAAATCTTTATAAGCAATAAATACAAAAGGTTATATTCAGGCAATGACAATAAGGGAAAAGAAGTAGTAGGTATAGTAATCAACACTAAATATGAGGCTAATCTTCTCGAATGACAAGCAATGTCAAGTAGAGTGATGTGGACAAATATCAGAATAGGGAACTAGACAATAAGATTTATTTGTGCTTGTGGTTCAGCAGAAGGTTCTACTGAGATAGAAATGTAAGAAATTTTGAGGCTGTTAGAGAAAGCAACTGAAAAAAGAAAAAATAATAGCAGAATAGAAAGTGATTGTCAGACATACAAAAATATTTTGGGAAAATATGGCAAAAAAAAGGAAATCTAATAATAATGGCAAATAAATGTTGGATTTCTGCTCAGACCATGGACTGGTTATTACTAACACAATGTTCCAACATAAAAATGTGCATATCACAAAGAGAGAGAAGAGACAAGGAACAAGAAAAGTCTCATTGACTATGTTATTGTTGATAGTGACGTTTTCTCATTGGTGCATGACACTAGAGTGTTCAGAGGTTTTGAAATTGCAAGTGATTGCCTTTAGTCTTGATCAAGATAAAATTGAATTGTATATTGAAAAGTAGAACATTCAAGAAAGTTTTAAAGCAAAAAGAAAAAAAAGTGAGCAGCTCACAGATGTGAACTATAGACTAAAATACACAAACATTATTCAAATAAAAATGAAACAGTTTGAGAACAGAACCAAACCTTGGAGATTCAGTGGCAAATCCTGAAAAAAACATTAATTGATTCAGCCAGAGAGAGGCAAGTGGTGAGGTTGTCTGCAAGGATAGAAAAATCAGAACTCCATGGTGGACACAGGAAGATAAACAGGCAGTGAAGGAAAAGAAGAAAGCATATCGAATATTCTTAGTAAATAAGTCAGCTTGTGCTCTTAGAGACAAATGTAAGAAAGCTAAATACTGTGAAAAACTAGCTAAATAAAAGTCATGGGTAGACTTTGGCAAGTGCTTGGTAAATAAATATCAGGACGGTGGCAAAATATTCTGCAGGCTGTTGAAAAAGCTCAGAAATGGAATAAAGGTTGCGGTAAAAGTAATTAGAGATAATAAAGATGAAATGAAGACTGGAGAAAAAGATATCCTTGATGTGTGGAGTAATTACTTTGAAAAATTGCTAAATAAAACATGCAGTTGCAGCACAGTGGTAAAAACAACTCAACCGGCATGCAATCAGGAAAATACATATCCATACTTGAAGTAGAAAAAGCCATCAAAAGCCTGAAATGTGGAAAGGCAGCCAGAATAGATGATATTCCATCAGAAATGTTCAAGTTTGGAAGTATAAAAGTCTTACAGTGGCTGCACTGCATACTACAGAAGGCCTGGACAGAGGGGATGAATTCCAGATGATTGGAGTAGAGCTCTCATAGTACCCATATACAAAAAAGGAAATAAAATTGAAAGCAAGGATTACAGAGGTATTTCCCTACTGATCGTTCCTAGTTAGATGTATGCAAGTATACTTGAGAAACAGTTATGATTGTGCAAGGGAAGCTTCGTGAAGAACAAGCTAGATTCAGGCCAAATAGGGGCTATCAGTATCAATTTTCATTTTACGACAAATATGTGAGAAATTATGGGAATGTCACAAAGATCTGTACTTTAGTTTAGTTTTGTAGACTTGCAAAATGCATATGACAAGGCGCCAAGAGAAAAGCTATTCAAAATGCTACAGTTATATGGTGTCAATGGAGCATTATATCAAACAATACTTTGTCTTTATTTGAGTTGTTAGAATTGAAGGAAGTACAGGAAGGCGGTTTAATGTTAAATCTGGTGTGAATCAAGGATGTACATTATCCCTTCTGTTATTCATTATTTATATGGATTATGAAGGAAAGCAGTATTAAACCTGATATCAAAATTGGAGGTGTTAATCTCAGCTCTTTATTTTATGAGGATGATATTATACTTTTAAATAAATCCAGTACAAGTATGCAAGATTCCTTTACTAAATTGAATAACTGTTATAATAAATTTGGTATAAAGATCAGCAGTAACAAGACAAAGAATAAAACTAAAATTGAAAATATCACCTGCATCATAAATGGGAAACATTTCATCTATTTAAGGCACATTTCTTAGTGAAGATGGTAAATTAAATATGGAAACAGGCAACAGAATTAGTGATGCTGGTATGGTAGGAAGTCAGCTGAATAAATTTACATGAAATGAGAAAGAAATTAGTCAAAATACTAAATTAGCTGTATACAAGAACAGTGTTCTAGCCAATTTTAACTTATGGATCTGAGAACTGTATTAGAAATAAAACACGTGACCAAAGACTAGAGACCACAGATATGAGAGGCCTGAGAAAGATTAGGGGTGTGAATAGATGGCATCAATGGCAGTATCATATTAAAAACAAGAATATTAGGAAAGAACTTGACATTGTTCTGTTAACACATTCCTGGATGCAGGAATGTGTTAACAGAACTAATCTCAGATGGTATAGTCACTTAAACAGAATAGGAGAGGAAAGATTAGCAAAATAAGTGTTCTCTGCCTGGTTGGCAGGAAAAAGACCTAGAGGAAGACCAAGATATAAGTGGATCGATACAGTAAAAAGTGTCTTAGAAGACAGAAATATAAAATCTGGTAATGTTGATGTCTTGACAGATAGATTTGGATGGAAATGATAAATTAAAAATACCAAGAAATTATATACGTGGTTTAATTTTTTATCCAAATGTAATCAAACAAAATTTGTGCCTGAAGTATTTTCAGGACTGGGGAAACTCGTTTATAGAGGTCATGTTTTCATATACGAGTTTCCAATTTATAGTATAACCAAGTGGAAAAACTTCCCACAACTATCTCTAATCCAGAGTATTTTAATAATAAGGTGTGGCACTTTTTGGCTACTCGTATACAAAAATATGACTTCTGCATTACTTCAACCTTAATATTACCTCTGGGTCTGGCTCCCATTGATGAGACCTTAATAATGGTCAAAACTGGTCTTGGTCGCCCTTCCCATAATGCAAAGCAACGATATGTGCTTTGCATTATGGGATACTAAGGCAAGAGATCTGAAGTCGTTAGCTTCTGTATACGAGTTGCCCCAGTCCTGAAAATACTTAAGGTGCAAACGTTGTTTGCTTACACTTCGTTATGGAATTAAACCATGTATATAATTTCTTGGTATCTTTAATTTATAGTATAAGCAAGTGGAAAAACTTTCAAGAACTGTCTCTAATCCAGAGTATTTTAATAATAAGGTGTGTGACACCTTTTGGCTATTGTTATATGAAAATGTGACTTCTGCATTACTTCAACCTTAGCTTCTCCTGTAGGTCTAGCTTCCACTGATTAGACCCTGGTTTGAAACCCATCTGGGTAATGAGCCACTCCATGTCTGCAAGGATATGTGCTTTGCATTATGGGAAACTAAGGCAAGTGATATGAAGTCATTAGCTTCTATATACAAATTGCCCCAATCCTGAAAATACTTCAGGTGCAAACTTTGTTTGCTTACATTTGAATAAAGGATTAAACCAAGTATATAATTTCTTTGTATCTTTAATTTATAGCATTACCAAGTGGAAAAACTTGGAGGAAAATTATTGATAGGAAATTAGTAATAATGTACATTCTTCATGTCATACTGTCATAATATCCTCTACACCCCTTGAGGGTACATGTCAGGAATTTGATGGTGATGATGATCAAGTCCTTGCAAATTTGAAAGCGTATTCAAAGAGTGTTATGAAACTCTTCGCAATCTACTCAATCTTAATTGATAAATGATTGTCTAGAAATTTCTGAATTATTAGAAGTAGTGATTTTGAACTGTCATTAATAATCTTCTGTTGTAATTTGTTTTGAAATATGTATCTTTAGTGCTTATACAATTTTTTTTTCTTTTTTGGTATATACGTATATATTTTAATTTTTGTATAGGCATTATATATTTATTTATAATCATTTTTTAATTTGTATGTGTATAGTTTTATATATATATTTATATTTCTTTGTATTTAATTACATATACTGTATATTGGCACTTTTTTTCCATACATACACATTTTCCATGTTGATGTACTTGGTGTGTCTTATACAAACTTTTTATTCACTGTACACAATCATTTTGTACGTCTTTATATGCAATTCTATTTGTAAATGTCTTAATTTAATTTTAGTTTTAAGTTAGTAATTATTCCATTGTATAAGGCCTCAATCAGGCCTCATATGGATTATTGTGCACAGATTTGGTCACCCGGGTTTTCGTGGTGACTAGGATATGTTGGAAAGGGTCCAGAGAAGATTCACAAAGATAGTGGTCTTTGAAATATGGAGTTCGAGGACAGATTGAGAGAATGTAAGTTGCAGAGCCTCATGAATAGGAGGAAGGGGGGAGGGATATCATAGAATGGGAAAGGGGAGGCAATTGCTGGAAACTGTATAAGGAGGGTGTGAACAGAGGAGTAGGTTCTTTGCATGGAGAGTGGTTGGTGAGTGTGTTGTAGTTGTAGACACATTGAATCAGTTTAAGGCATAGTTGGATGAGCATTGTGTGCAATAGTGTACCTCCCATGATGAATCTCTGACTCCATGGAGGTCAGATGTTAATAATAATAATAATAATTATTATTATTATTATTCTGAGCTCTGTACTGTACTCTTTTGCACCTCATAAGAAGCTTTGCACTCCTTTGCCCTTCAGCTGTATTTGTTTATAACTATGTTATTGACAATGTTCTCAATTCTAATAGAACACGTGACTAGTGGATTGTGGTAGAATAGAGGCACTCTGTAATCTTTTTTTATTCCTTTCTGACTTTGTGTAGTAGTTCTGGACTTGAGATATAAGTTTATTTACTTTTTTTTTTCAAGAGTTTCAGGATGTAGTTGTTTGTGAATACTTCTTGAGGAAGGTTGTTCTATAGGACAGAAGTAGATGGAATAAAAGAAGAATATGAAAAGCAGCTTTAATATGTTTGCAATGCACAGTGAAAGAGTACTGGACAGCTACTCATGTATTATCAGATGCATGTACAGTATTTGGAGGAATGATGCTCATTAACAGATACAGTATTCGGAGGAATGTTGATTGCCACTTCACTGAACAATAACCATTGAAGTACCTGTAAATACAATTCCAAAATACAGCATCTGTGAGATAGAGGTTGAAATGAATTAGGAGTGTTTTTGGAGGGGGGGAGGGATCATCTATGAGCCTTATCACACTTCTCTGGGACAATCAAGAAGTTTTAGGTGCACCACCCCAAACATGTTAGCAATCTTCTAAGATTGGATGGACTTGGGATTTGTTAAAGTTAAGCACTGGTTGGGTGTAAAATAGCATCTTGATTGAAATGCCTAGTTTCTCGGATGTTGAGGAAGCTATTGATATGATGTGGAGAGAATGAAGGTAAATATAAGTGTAAATCCAAGCAGAAAGATCTGATGATGTCTGGTGATTTGTGCGTTACTTGAGATAATGGTAGGTGAGTCAAGATCTCTTTTGCGAGAGAAGAGGCAAGACTGTGTTTTGGTGGTTTTATAAATGGCAGTTTCTCCTTGTCCCATTAAATGACAGTATGTAGATCAAAGTTTAAGGCTCTGGTTATGGTTGTATTCACTCTGATAATGTGAAGAGATATTCTCCAGGAAGTAGTAGTCGTTTATATTAAATTCCTTATTGTTTTCTTATGTAATTTATATGTGTAGTCATTTATATAATCATAAAAGATCTTTAGGGACACCCTGAATTATATTAAACATATCCAAGATTACAGTAATGACCATAATCCAGGTCATTGCACCAACAAACTCTCATAGTGCTACTGAAATTGTTGACTTCTGCAACATAATAGGTGATGCGATACATGGAGGGGGCAGTCACACTCAACTACTGGATATGGAAGAGTTAAATGCTTCATTGACAGTATGGCTTGGTATCTCAAGACTTCAGAGCAGAAAAGTTAGTTCAGTTTTCATTAAGTAAATCCTGATAGTAAAAAATTGCTTCTTCAAGAGGAAAACCTGAAAGTGCGTGGATATGGTCTTCTGCAAATAACTCAATGAAATAGATTACATACTAGTTCAAAATAAATAAATAAATAAATAATTGTCCAGATCACAGAGATAATAAATTTAACTTTAATGCAGATCACAGTTTAGTTATATGCACCATTCAAATATACTTGAATAAAAACAGAAATAAATGATTTAGAAAAAAATGTGATCCAAAAATAATTCAGAATAATGTTAATGCATGCAATCCTATATCCCATAATCTAATCCTATATATATGCACTATCTGCAAATAATTTTCCAGACATCCCTGTTATTTGAAGTCCTGAAAAATCCTGAAAGTATTTCATCATGGCAGTTGAATACAGGGGGTATGATAACATGACGTGAACTCGATGACTTCTAGAGAGGTGTCATCGTGGGCTGTCATATTGGTCACACATCCATTCGTGCCATTACCACTCAACTGGAGCATCCAAAATCAATTGTTGCCAATGTGATCAACAAATGGAGACATTCTGGTATCAATAGCACTGGAAAACACCCAGTGCAGCTACTGAAAATGACTGACAGGGAGAGGAGGGTGTTGGATCCTACTTCTTCTAAATCTTTACCTTGGATCCAACATGTTAATCACTATGATGTTCTTAAACAGTTGATAAGTTGTAAGTTGATTTCTAATTCAAATATAAAGAAAATTTATATTTAAAGACTGCGCCACTTTATATCTGAATTAGTTCAAGAATTGAAGAAAAATCAACCTTCAACTATTTCTCCTTAAAATATATACTGGCCGAGTATATTTGACCTAATTAATTTACCCGCTTTGGTTCGAATATTTTATGAATGGTGCAGTAAAAGAGATTCAGGCAAAATACAACTTTAGATAAACAAAAACAAACATTTAATTTAGAATCACAAATTTTACACTTAAATTCAAATCAGTAATTAAGATATCACAAACATTTTAACTCCTTGGGTAAATTCAATCATTCAACTCATACAATGGTAAATCTGTTATCTCTGATACGGTCTTCTCTCAGTTCTTTAAGTTCCAAATATGACAAAAATTGCAGTAACACTTCCTCACAAACAAACACTTTTAAATTTACACTTCAGTTAATTTTCACCAATAGTTACTGTTAGTATAGGGAAATTCTAGGATGAAACTCGCACACTTCTCTGTATAGGAATATTAATGGTTGGAATAATCTTACTGATAATCTTCTATCTTCACCTACTTATACGTAAACACTTTTTATAACTGTAAACACTTAAACAGTATACGGCACTCATTAAAATAATTCCTCTAAGCAATAACTGAATTAATCGTCGGTCACTATACACATAAACAAACGTTGTTGCATAAAGTATTACTGATCATTCATGAAATAAGACAACACACAATAATTCCTCAACTTGAGGTTTTATATACACAGTTGTTCACTCTTCCGGCATTCAATTAATTCTTTAGACACTACAATTCTAAACACAGCTAATGGTAAACTGCAGTTTTACAGCCTCTATTATTCCCTAGTTACTCGATGCTTTATTTCAAGATTCTGTGTGTCCTTGACAGGTCGGCCCTGAAATTATATGTCAATTCAAGTATCGCTAGTCTAATTAATAGTCTCTCAGCTGTTTTCCGTAGTTATAATTGTTATTCTACAACTTATTAGCTAACTGCTTCTCGACTAGTAGACTTTATTAGCTGCTCGAGTGACTTGCCGACTCGCTATTATCGCACTGTGATTCCCGAATGCCGAATGCTCCGATTCCAACCTAATGCCAATCCTCTCCTTTCTCTCTCTAATCTATCTCTCCTAATATTTTCAGCATTCTTCCCTTTTTATATCCATCCTTCCCGCCTAAATTGTTCTCGTGATCTAAAACTCTTTTCAATAAACCTTCTCTTCACGTGGTGTTCCAAGTCGCGCTCGCTTACTTACGTGCGTCTCCATGACAACAAAACATAATAAAATTGAGCTATTACATAACATTAAATTTCTACAAATACGGATATTAACATATTCCTATTTGTAAATAGATAATGAATAGAGAATATTAACATTTCAATTAATGCGCAGTTCTTCTTCTTCTGCAGCTTCTCCCACTTAAATGGGGTCACTGTTTGTAATGAGTCTCCTCCACACCTTCCTGTCTTGGGCTGTCACCACATCCAAGTTCTTCATCCTCAAGTCCTCTTCTACCAGCTCCCTTTATCTCTTCTTTGGCCAACCACGCTTCCTTGCACATCCATCTGCATGACCATTCTTCCCACATATTCGTCTCCTCCCTCCTTATCACATGACCAAACCATCTCAACCTTGACTCCTGTATTTTTGCTCTTAAGTTCATAACTTTCACTGTTCCCCTGACATAGTCATTTCTCAGACAAACCTTTTTGGTCACCCCGCACATCCACCTACGCATTCTCATTTCTGCTACTTCCATCCTGCTGATATTATTTTTCCTCAGGGTCACAGTTTCTATAGCATATGTCATAGCTGGCCTCACTACTGTCCTATAAATTTTGCCTTTCAGATTGATCGGCGCCCTCTTATCGCATAACACTCCAGCCATCTCCCTCCAACCTGCTTGTATCCTGCATCCCACTTCCTTCTCAGCTCCTCCATCTTCTTCCACTGTTGAACCTAAGTATCTAAAGTCTCTCACCTTCCTGATGACATTTCCTTCCAGCTCCAGATCTGTCTCCTGGATGCCACCCACTGCGCAACACATATACTCTGTCTTACTTCTGCTCAGTCTCATACCTCTCTCTTCCAGTACTTTTCTCCATCTTTCCAGTTTAGTTCCCGCTTCTTCTCTTGGATCTACACACAACAAGATGTCATCTGCATACAACATTGTCCAAGGTGCATCTTCTCTCACCTCCTCTGTTACCACCTCCATCACAATATTAAACAGAAACGGACTTAATGCTGACCCTTGATGCAAGCCAACTGTTACTTGAAAACTTTCTGTCTGTCCCAAACAGGTCCGAACATTTGTCTTCACATTTCTGTATATTTCCTGCACCAACCTGACATATTTCTCTGGCACCTTCTTCTCCCTCAGACACCTTCAGACTTCTTGCCTTGGCACTCTATCATATGCTTTCTCCAGATCAATAAATACCAGATGTAGCTCCCTTTGTTTCTCTCGATATTTTTCCATCATCTGCCGTAACCCAAAGATAGCATCTGTTGTTGATCTACCAGGCATGAAGCCAAATTGTTCCTTTGCAATCTCCACCTCCTTCCTCAATCTACCATCAAGAACCCTTTCTAGGATCTTCATTGTGTGGGACATCAACTTTATTCCTCTGTAATTTTTACAGTCTTGTGCATCCCTTTTACCCTTGTAGATGGGGACAAGAGTACTCTCCCTCCATTCCTCGGGTATATTTTCCTGTTGGCAAACTTTCATGAACAGGTCCCACAGCAGGTCAATTCCCTCTTCCCCCAGTGCCTTCCATGCCTCCACTGGAATTCTTTCGGGGCCCACCGATTTTCCATTCCTCATCCTCTTCATGGCCTCCGTCACTTCCACACTACTGATGTTCTGCACCATCTCCTCAGAAGGCTGCCCTTCTCCTCTGAGAGTCCTTGTATTTTCCTCATTCATAAGTCCCTCAAAGTATATTTTCCATCTGTTTCTTATGTCCACATCCTTCCATAATACTCTTCCTTCAGCATCTTTGATCTGCCTCACATGTAAGATGTCCTTTGCTGCTTTATTTCTACATTTTGCTAGTTGGTAAATTTTTCTCTGTCCTTCCTTTGTTTCTAATTGATCATACAGGTCTTGATATGCCATGGCCTTCGCCTGTGCCACAACTCTCTTGGCTTCTTGCTTTCTCTTTTTGTACACCTCTCTGTCCTCTTCCACTCTTGACTCATCCCACTTCTGCTTTGGCTTCCTCTTAGCTGTCACTGCCACTTGTACATAATTATTCCACCACCAACCCTCCTTCTGCTCTCTAAACTTTCCAGATGTCTCACCAAGCACCTCGATTGCACAGCTCAGGATTACTTTTGAATTATGTTTCCACCAATCCTGTACACTTTCCAGTCGTCCATCCGAAATCCTCTCCAACACCCTTTCCCTAAAACGATTCCTCACACTCTCCTCTTTTAAGCAAAACCACTTAATTGTCTTCATCCCACGGCATCCAGAAGTTCTTATCTTTAATCTTATTTTAAAGTCTGCGCACAGCAGTCGGTGTTGTTGTGCTACTTGATCTCTTGGAATTACTTTACAATTTTTCACAACTTTAAGATGATGTAGTCAATTTGTGAGCTGTTGTTACCACTCCTAAATGTTGTCAAATGTTCTTCCCTCTTGTAGAAAAACAAGTTCACAATTGCCAGATCAAACGCTACTGCAAAGTCCACAACCCTCTCTCCTTCCTGGTTCATCATTCCCACTCCGTGGCCACCATGCACCCTTTCACAGTCTCTATTCTGTCTTCCTATGTGTCCGTTCAAGTCTCCTCCGACAATCACCATCTCATTTTCTTCCAATTCCCTCATTTCTTCATCGAACACGTTCCAGAACTCATCTTTTTCCTCTGCTGTACAACCAACTTGCGGGGCATATACACATAATACGACCACCCGCTCTTCTCCAAGATCCAATTTCATTCGCATGATCCTGTCATTCCTTCTACCTATGTCCAGTACTTCACCCTTCATTCTGACACACACCACTATTCCTACACCATTTCTTCCCTCGTTATTCGCTCCAGAGTAGAACAATTTATATCCATCTCCCAGTTCCTTTGCCTTTTCCCCCTTCCACCTTGTCTCCTGCACACGTAAAATGTCCAACTTCCTCTTCCTCATCATGTCTGCCACCTCTCTTCCCCTTCCAGTCATGCTTCCAACATTCAGTGTTCCCACTCGCAACATCCTGTCCACCTGCTGGGCTCGCTTCTTTAACCGCACCCGCCCTTGATGCGGTAGCCCTTGTCCATTTCTCGCAGCTGTAGGGTGATGTGGCTGTGCGTCGCTTAAGGGGTACGCCCTAGCCCTTATATCATTTTCTCTTCGACTCATAATCATAGTTTGAGCTGGCATTGAAGTTTTCCGACCGGATGCCCTTCCTGGCATCAACCCTCGCATTTATCCGGGCTTGGGACTGGCACCTATTGAGGCTAGCTTGCCTCCTTCGGCGGCTGCATAAGATGAAACGACTTAGCAAGATAGGAAAGATCAATTAATGCGCAGTTAAATTATCAGATACAAATTCTTATAATATTAACATAGAAATAAGCTAAATAGCTTGATAATATTTTAACACAGAGTTTTTCTACTATTAATACATATATTCTTGATTAAATAATTAAATATTAGATAAAATTAAAGGTAGTTATATGAATATTAAATTGTAAAATAAGTTGTTTACATTAAATAATATTTACAAGTCTAGCCTTTGTGATGGAAGATCATGTTGGATTCTGAACCAAATAATAATTACTCTAATCTCTACATAATCAGAATCCAACAAGGGTGTTGAAACGGGTGGCATGCAAAAAACCAGCTTCAGTCGGCACAGACCATCTGTGATGTGTTCCAGAGCACCAGTAACACCTGTTTTCAGTCTAATGCAGGGTGTGGAAGCAGCCTGATGAATGCTTGTAACCACAGTAAAGTTTGGTGGTGGTGAAGTAATGGTGCGGGATGCATTCAGCTGTTTTGGAGTGGGACCACTGGTCATTGTCCATGGTTCCATTAAGGCAGCTCAGTACCTTAATATTCTGGATAATCAGATGCTGCCTACACTGTGGAGTTTTTATGAAACAGACTCCATGTTACTATCAAAATGACTGTGTCCTATGCCACAAAGCTGCAGCTGTTATGGAATGGTGTTGAAGAGATTGGTGTTAAACAACTGCCCTGGCCTGCGCAGAGTCCTGATCTCAACCCCATCGAACACTTGTGGGACGAATTGGAGGGACGATTGAGGTCCAGAGCAGCACATTCTTGATCTGTTGCTGAGCTCAGTGCTGCTTTGATGGAGGAATGGAGAAAAATTCCACCTGTTGTCTGCTGCACTTTGAGGGAGGATTTCCACCAATGTGCAACAGACAACAGGTGGAATTTTTCTCCATTGCAGGAAATGATCAGAGCCAATGTTGACATACCCAATATTAGGGTTTGCCTGCTTGTATCAAATGTAAATTGCTAGTGTCTAGACAATTTCTGTAAAAACAGGCACCTGCTTGTGAACTCTGCACCAACTGGAAAAGCCAACTGGAAATGAAGCCTCAAGAAAACTGATCATTAGCAAATACTTAAGGAAAAAGACAAGGTTCTCACTAAAAACACTATTAAGAAAACAAGAATCTGTGAATAAAAAACTGAACTGAACAAACTTGTAGAAAGAAAGAGAGAGAGAGAGATCAGAAAAGATATGTGGAATACTAGCACTGCATTAATTGAGTACATTTCCATCAGTGTAGTTATACCACTACAACATCCATGTGTGATACTGAGAGATTTCATTAGCTATCACAATTTTTGGGGTTAGAATGAAAATGATAGTAACAGTGAAAAGCAGATTGAATGGATGGAAGACCAGGTCCTTAACTTAATATATGATATTAAAGATACCTCTACCTTTTTTTCAGCTGGATGGCATAGAGGATACACTGCAGATCTTTGCTTTGTAATCAAGGATCATCATCATCCAAGTATCAGCATAAATAGAAAAGTTCTTGGGCCTTTCACAAGTAGTCAGAACAGGCCAATCTTATATTCCTTAGGAATTCATATGCCACTTACATTATCTGCCCCAAATCCTGACGGAACTTCAATAAGGCAGACTGGAAAAACTTTGCTGAATAAGTAGATGCCAATATTAGGTGGATAAAACCTATACCTAGCAATTACGGCACATTTATAGGAGTGATTAAAAGAACTGCAAAGAGAAATTCTTTCCTTTAACCTCTATCACTAGAGGGTTACAGGAAAGAATATATTCTAGGTTGGAATAGTGATAGCAACAACCTCTATCACAAATATATAGAAAAAGAAGATCAGACAGTAGCTAAGCATCTCCTGCACTCCTTGGATAATGCAAGGAGAAAGAAATGGATTGAGACAGTTGAAAATATCAATTTTACACATTCAAGTAGACAAGCACAGTCCTTGTTACGGAGGTTGGATCCTAGCAACAGCATCCAAGAGACAGCAATTTATTGATGTCGAAGAGATTGCAACTATATTTTGTTTTCTCTTCAACATCAATAATAGGTTAGTTAACTATTTTAAGATATTCTTACCACAATTTTTAAGAAATTCTTGAAAAATTCCATCTTGTCCAGCAACTTATTTTTGCCATTTGTAAGTATTTTGATAGCCTCATTTACATCTTCAATGGTAAATGGTCTAGATAGGGTAGGGTTTGGTGTTAAGGATGTCTTCAATTTCAGCAGTTATGTGTTGATGTCTTTTCAACACACAACTGTTGAAATTGAAGATGTTGAATTTTTCCAGAATTTCTTATAAATTGCATCAAGAATGTCATAAAATGATCAACTAACCTATATAATAACATCTTAGTTTCAGGAAATCTTTAGAAGAATCTCTCTCTCTCTTTAGAAGAACAAAAATAATAACCATTCTAAAACCAGGTAAAGATCCATCATTAGGAGCTAGCTACCGACCTTTATGAGTGTTACTTTTGAACTTATGGAAAGGATTATATACAACAGAATATCTCCCATCATAAACAACCTAATATCCCCTGAGCAAGCAGGCTTCAGAACAGGAAGAGGATGGTGTGAACAAGTACTGGTTCTTACATCAATGATTGAGAATGGTTTTGAGAAACATCTGAAATATATTGCTGTGTTCATAGACTTAACATTATCATATGACAAAGTATGGAGAAATGGCCTGCTATTTAAATTTCTGAAGATTATTGTCCATGTAGATTTGCCAACAATATGCTTAATAACAGATAGATACAAGTATTTGCAAGTAATTCAAAAAGTCGACCACACAAGCTTAATAATGGACTCCCTCAAGTCTCTGTACTATCACCGTTGTTGTTCAATTCATATAATCTTCCCAGTGGCGGCTCGTCCGTAAGGACTGCATTCAATGCTGCCCTGCAGTCCTTATGGAAGAGCTGCTACTGGATCTCCCTCAGACCAGTTAAATAAAATTTGCTTATGTATATGACCTTGCAATAATCACACAAAGCACTAAGTTTAATGGTACTGAAAAAAATAATTACAAATGATTTGAAAATTCTGGACTCATGTTTCAAATAGTTGTATCTAAACCCAAAACCTATCAAAAACTTAAGTGTCTACCTTCCATCTTAATAACCATCAGGCTAATTTGAAGCCTATTGTCTTCTTCAGAGATCCATTATTGAACTTGAATAGTTTGGAGAACAGCAAAGGAATTAATAGATGAATCTATCAACTTGACTGATATATGGAACGATGAATGACTCCAACATGATAACAATCCCAGATTAGCTATATCGAACCCTACATCTAAACTACCTGGATTTGGACTACCATGTCATCTTTGGACAACCTTAAACCACATTAGAATTAGTCATCTACATAAATGGAAATTGACCAACTCTCCTACTTGTGACTGTGGTTATCACTCTCAAACTATTGACCATATTTTACTGGACTGCCCGATACGTGCTTTTGAGGGGACTATACGAGATACACTAATGTTACGACAGAAGCTATGAACTGGGTTGAAAAATTAAAAATTGCTTTGTAAAACTTTCCTTTATGTGACTTTTAGTTGTCTTAAATCTGTTATATTGGATTACATTAAATAATATAAAATAAAGATAAAATAAATAAGTATAAAATAAGTAATACAGCTTCCTTACACTTTTGTCACATTAAACTGATATCCATTCTTCTTTGCCCACACTGCCAGTCTCTCTAAATCATCCAGTAAAATTTTAACATAACCTTTATTGACTATTGCTCTATCTAATTTTGCTTCATCAGATAACAATTCAGTTCCTCTCAGATCCTTTCCTATATTTTTAATTTTCAAATTAAATAGTAATGGCCCAAGAGCAGAGCCTGCTGGCATGCTACTAGTCATAGGCCTTCTGCTGGACTCTATTCCTGAATAAACTACTCTCTGGTATCTTTCCATCAACCAAACACTTATCCACTTCACCAGCTTTATCCATCCTAGTGCGCTGCAGTTTACTGATTAGAATTTCATGTGGTATCCAGTGAAATGCCTTTACAAAGTCCAACAGTATCACTGCAAACTCATTACCTCCACCCAATGCAGCTGTCACTGCATTACAAATTAGATGGTATACCATCTAATTCCATAGCTGTATTCACATCAAGGTTCTGTAATATCCTGCACCTCTAGTTCATTTACATCTATTTCCATATAAGCCATTGGCTCTCTTCTTACTAAAGTTCTGCACCTCGATGATATACTCTTGCAAAGTGTTCACTAAGTAATTCAACTATTTCATCTGATTCTGTTACCTCCCTACTATTGACATTCATTAAAATTATTCTTCTATAATCATTTTTCCTTTTACTTGCAACATACCAAATGAACTGGGATTATTTTCTGTCATACTCTGATTTTGCCTTTCTTACCATACTGGTTACACTTCTGACCTGTTCTTTGTACTACTCTTATGCTTGCTGGTCACCTTTCTCATTGAATTCCCTCCACAAATTTTTCTTTTTTTTTTTGCAGCTCCTACTTAACAATGGTATTCATCCATTTACTCCCCCCCCCATTGATTTATACTCCTGGCTCTGGTATGTAGTCTGCTATTACTTCCCTCAAACACTCCTTTACTGTTTCCTGTGCACTATCAACATCCAGCCATTGCAGTTTCTCATGCCATGGCACCACTCCAATTGGTCTCCTAAGTTTGTTGTACTTACCAGCCCTGTAATTCCCCAACCCTTCCCTCTTAACTGAAAATTCCACACATCTAGCCACGTCCCAGGTCAAGACCATATGATCACTCTCACTAGTTGGTGACAATGGCCTCAGATGTGCTGTTTTCACTGGTTACCTGCAGTTGAACTCCTGTCTTTAGTTGCAGTTCATCAGCTAACATCAATAAATTCTCCTCTATTCTTTTCTCTCTATCCTCCTTGAAAATACTATACTTTTCACATTCAATCCTACTCACTAGATTATCTTCTTTCAGCCATATCTCACTAATAGCCAATAACCTTTGGCCAAGATTAGCTAACCAATGCCAGAAGAAACTCCTCTTCCTTGTTCCGAATACTCGTGGCATTAATTTGCATCAACTGCAGTAGCCTCTTAGGCCCACCACCTTATACTTTACACTGTCTCCTTCTGGTTTGCTACCAGTGATACTAATTTAAGCAGTTTCTGCACATTCTTACATTCATCTGCCCCACTAGTATTTATGTACGTGCTCAGCTCCTCCCCCCCCCCCAAAAAAAAACTCTACTTTCACTGATTTTGCACATCCGTCCAATTTAACTTCAATCAACAACAGACACTAGATCCATTCAGATGTAAACCATCTATCTTGTATTAGTCCTCTGTTAAACTCACTCCACATATCCACAAACTCCACATCATTCCTCCTGAATAATTCATTTGCTATTATGGCCTTCCTTCTCTACTCAACTCTGTCTCACCATGTCAGTGGACTCACCATCTTAACTATCTCACTCTTTTCGTTTGCTATTTTCAATAAATCTGTCTGCTCCTCTCTCATACCGTACTTGTCTCCTTTCAAATCATTAAATTTGTCTCTTTTCAAATCATTAAATTTTCCACCCAGGAAACACTATTTTGTCACTCTCTCACCAAGCACACCTATTCTGATAGACTCACCATACAAAATTCTCTCCATAATTTTTTCTACTCTCTCAAACAAGCATTCATTTCTCTTTTCTTGCCTTCTTTCTTTCTGTTCTCACTGTACCCATATGACAGATATTTCTGCAGTAGCTCTAGTTCATGCTTCATCTTGTGTATCACTCCATGTAATAATGCTGTTTCCCTCATTATGGCCAACTATTCAATCTTCACAACTGTCATACTACTACTATTCTTTTGATCATTACTTATATAAAAATATATGTGTATATATTTTTATAAAAAGATTGAATGACTACAACCGAGATAAAAGAAAACAAAGTTTATTAGTAATACACAACTAGTTTCAGCTTGTATCAGGCTTCCTCAGGTGCACATTAAAAAAGAAATAACCAGTAAAAAACATGGAGGAAATAACTGTAAACAACACGGAAAACTAGTGTGTATATATTTCAACATTGAAACGCTGAAGCCTGCGCATTCAGAATTGTTCCCTCGTTGGCTTCATTGTTGAGCGTATGCATGCGTATAGCATCTCGTGAAAGCCAGTATTTAACCACAGCACAATGACAGTCTGAAAGATTGTAAATCAGGTTGTTGTTGAGATATAGGGGGTTGAGAATGATTTCCTTTGATTCTATTATCTTCCTTTCTACTTCATCATGGCAATGGAAAATGTTATTAGACTTGTCCCATAGGACTATATAGTTAGGCTTTTCTTCATTAGAATTGCCCGAGAATAGAACATGACATGACTAGACAGAGCACTCGCTCATGTTCTCTTGTAAGTGATGTCTCTCTTTGCTCCTCAATACATTACTTGATTGACTTCTCCGTTTGGCCAAAGTAAGGTATGTAACAGTTGCACCAGATCTGGTAAACATCAGGATATTTAAGATTATGATGACTCACTTACGGGTAGGATTTTAGGAAGAGGAGTAAATAAAGTTGTATTTTCTGAGAACTTTGGCTAATTTGAGTGAGATGGAGCTTATGTATGAAATAGAAATATTACCTTTTACACTATTGGTCTCTTCATTATGGCGACCGGGAGGATTCAATAGGAATTTATCAGTAGTCTTTTGAGAATAACCATTTAGTTGGAAAGTATACTTGAGAAAATTGAGTTCTTTATTTAGTTCTGTCTCATCATCAAGGAGAGAGAGAGAGAGAGCACAATGTCCTAGAGTAGAAATGATTTCAAACTTCTGAGGAGGATAATGATGGGAATGACCATGAAGATATCTGTTAGTGCGTGTAAATTTTTATAAATCGAGATTTTAAGTTTTTCTGAGGAATGGATCAGTTTGACATCCAAAAAAGGAAGAGAACCATTAGCTTCAAACTCAGCCATGAATTTTATGTTTTGGTGTTGACTATTTAGATGTTCAAGGAAGTTTAGGAGAGATTCACAGCCATGACTCCAAATCAGGAAAATGTTGTCAATATATCTTTTCCAAATCCTTGGTTTTAAAGGATAGGAAGATATGGCTTTAACTTCCAGATCTTCTGATAGATGTTAGCAAGTACAGGAGACAATGGATTACCCATTACAAGACCATGATTATGTTTATAGATGGTATCCTGAAATTTGAAGTATCCTGAGTTGATGCAATGAGTAAGTAAAGCCATGACCTTTTTAGATAATTTATTGTTGAGTAGAACAAGGCCTTTGTCTGTAGGAACATTGGTGAATAAGGAAACTATATCAAATCTTGGCATGATTTCATCTTCCTTAATAATGATATCTTTTATACATGGTACGAAATACAGGGAGTTTTTAATAAAGGACAATGACTTACAGGAAAAACATTTGAGAGATTTTGCCAGATATTTGGAAAAGTTGTATGTTGGAGAATCATTTCCTTCTACAATAGGTCGAAGTGGGATATTTACCTTGTAAATTTTAGGAAGTCCATATAATCATGGTATAAGCGGATGGACAGAATGAAAAGGCAAATTTTTCTAGTAGTTCAGAGTAAATTGTTAGTTCAGTTGTAGAGTTCACGAGTGTGATCTCTCTTGAGGATCGAGTAAGTGTCGCTCCATAACATTTCCATCAATTTATTTTGATATTCATCAATGTTAAGAACAATTTTGCCGTTGCTTTTATCCGCGGGAAGAATAATTATATTTTTGTTGTTTTGTAACTTCTTAAGAGCCATCATTCTGATGAAGAGATATTGTCTGTAGCGAGTTTGGTGTTATTGTTGATGAAAATGGATCCAATGCGGAGTAGGTTTACCTCTTGGATAGGAAGAAAGGCAGTAGCTTTTTCTATCTTAGTAAGTAATAATTCTTTCGGAATAGATCTGGGAGATAAAACAAAATTTAGGCCTTTACTGAGGATACTTTTCTCTGCATCGGAAAGATTATAAGTTGATTTGTTAATCATAACTTTGTCAGGATGGAGTTGTGGTTTCAAAGAAGTCAAATTACTTTGTGTTTTTTTAAGGGCTTCGAATTTTTTAATAAGTTTCAATTTATTGTCATTTTGAATTTTGGCGGCTTGAGATTCACTTCTCACTTTAATAAGATTCCAATTGTCACTGCCTAGAGATTGTTCAATTTCCTGAGATAACATGGTATTTTTACTAAATAAAAAAGCAAGAGTGTGTTTTGTATCAAATATCCTCTTGTCGAGAAGTTCTAACTTTGCTCTATCATTAGTCCTTTTAGTTCATTCCGTTTAATGTTTTCTTTAAAGCAGATAAACTTAGGAAACACGGCATGAAATTTACAGTACTTGAGAAACACTAACTTGTTGATGTTCAGGCCTATCCTCTTCGTTGTTTTCTGGAAATTCCTTATATTATTATGAGAAGCCTCTTCATAAGGACTAGAGATGTATGAAGGTGATTTACTCGGTTGTTGTACATTTTTATAAAAAGATTGAATGACTAGAACCGATAGAAAAGAATACAAAGTTTATTAGCACAACACAACTAGTTTCAGCTTGTATCAGCCTTCATCAGGTGCACATTAAAAAAGAAATAACCAGTAAAAAACATCGAGGGAATAACTGTAAACAACACGGAAAATTAGTGTGTATATATATATATATATATTTCCACGTTGAAACATTCAAGTCTGCGCATTCAAAAATTGTTTCATTGTTGGGCATATCCATGCATATAGCATCTCTTGAACACCAGTATTTGATCACAGCACAATGACTGTCTGAAAGGTTGTAACTCAGGTTGTTGAGATGTAGGGGTTGAGAATGATTTCCTTTGATTCTATTATCTTCCTTTCTACTTCATCATGGCAATGGAAAATGTTATTAGACTTGTCCCATAGGACTGTATAGTTAGGCTTTTCTTCATTAGAATTGCCTAAGAATAGAACATGACTAGACAAAGCACTGGCTTGCATTCCCTTGTAAGTGACGTCTCTCTCTTGTGCTCCTGAATGTGTAACTTGATTGAGTTCTCTGTTTGGCAAAAGTAAGGTATGTCACAGTTGCAACAGATCTGCTAAAAACCAGGATATTTAAGATTATGATGTCTAGGTTTCGGATTGCTCGCTAGTGAGCAGATTTTAGGAAGAGAAGTAAAATCTCCTCCCTAGTGAGCCATCCAAAACCTAGACATCATAATCTTAAATATCCTGTTTTTTTTTTTTTTTTAGCAGATCTGGTGCAACTGTAACATACCTTACTTTTGCCATACAGAGAAGTCAATCGAGTTACACATTCAGGAGCACAAGAGATATCACTTACAAGAGAACGTGAGCCAGTGCTTTCTCTAGTCATGTTCTATTCTCAGCCAATTCTAATGAAGAAAACCCTAGCCATACAGTCCTATGGGACAAGTCTAATAACATTTTCCGTTGCCATGATGAAGTAGAAAGGAAGATAATAGAATCAAAGGAAATCATTCTCAACCCCCTACATCTCAACAACAACCTGAGTTACAACCTTTCAGACTGTCATTGTGCTGTGGTCAAATACTGGTGTTCATGAGATGCTATATGCATGCATACGCCCAACAATGAAGCCAGTGAGGGAACAATTTTGAATGCGCAGACTTCAAAGTTTCAACATTGAAATATATAAATGAATGTATATATATAATAATTTTCTGTGTTGTTTACAGTTATTTCCTCCATGTTTTTGCTGGCTATTTCTCTTTTAATGTGTGCCTGATGAAGGCTGATATAAGCTGAAACTAGCTGTGTAGTACTAATAAACTTTGTTTTCCTTTCTCTCGGTTCTAGTCTTTCAAACTTCATACATCTCTCGTCCTTATGACGAAGCTTCTCATAATGATATAATGGATTTCCAGAAAACATTGAAGAGGATAGGCCTGAACATCAACAAGTTAGTGTTTCTCAAGCGCTGTAAATTCCATGCCATGTTTCCTAAGTTTAACTCCTTTAAAGAAAACATTAAAACAGAACAAGCTAAAAGGATTTATCATACAGCAAAGTTAGACCTTCTCTTTTTGAGAGGATATTTGATACTAAATGCACTCTTGCTTTTTTATTTAGTAAAAATACCCTCTTATCTCAGGAAATTGAACATTCTCTAGGCAGTGACAGTTGGAATCTTATTAAAGTGAGAAGTGAATCTCAAGCCGCAAAAATTCAAAATGACAATTAATTGAAACTTATTAAAAAATTCAAAGCCCTTAAAAAAGCACAAAGTAATGTGACTTCTTTGAAACCACAACTCCATCCTGACAAAGTTGTGATTAACAAATCAACTTATAATTATTCCGATGCAGAGAAAAGTATCCTCAGTAAAGGCCTAAATTTTGTTTTATCTCCTAGATCTATTCCAAAAGAATTATTACTTACTAAGATAGAAAAAGCTACTGCCTTTCTTCCTACCCAAGAGGCAAACCTACTCTGCATTGAATCCATTTTCATCATCAAAAATGCCACCCCCCCACACAGACAATATCTCTTCATCTGAACGACGTGCTCCTAAGAAGTTACAAAACAACAAAAATATAATTATTCTTCCCCCAGATATAGGCAATGCCAAATTTTTTCTTAACATCGATGAATATCAAAATAAAATGATGGAATTTTACGGAGTGACACTTACTCAATTCCGTTTCACTTCGCAAATTCAACAACTGGACCAATAATTTACCGAGAACTACCTCTGAACTACCTAGAAACATTCACCTTTCTCTTCGTTCTCTCCATCCACTTATACCATGATTATATGGACTTCCTAAAATTCACAAGGTAAATACCCCTCTTTGACCTATTGTAGAAGGAATTGACTTTCCAACATACAACCTTTCCAAATATCTGACAAAATCTCTCAAATGTTTTTCCTATAAGTCATCGTCCTTTATTAAAAACTCCCTGGATTTCGTATCATGCATAAAAGATATCATTATTAATGAAGATGAAATCATGCCAAGATTTGATATAGTTTCCTTATTTGCCAATGTTCCTACAGACAAAGGCCTTGTTCTACTCAACAATAAATTATCTAAAAAGGTCATGGCCTTACTTACTCATTGCATCAACTCAGGATACTTCAAATTTCAGGATACCATCTATAAACAGAATCATAGTCTTGCAGGGTAATCCGTTGTCTCCTGTACTTGCCAACATCTATATAGACGATCTGGAAGTTAAAGCCATCTCTTCCTATCCTTTAAAACCAAGAATTTGGAAAAGATATATTGATAACATTTTCCTGATCTGGAACCATGGAGCCATGAATCTCTCCAAAACTTCCTTGAACATCTAAATAGTCAACACCAAAACATAAAATTCACGGCTGAGTTTGAAGCTAATGGTTCTCTTCCTTTTTTTGGTCGTCAAACTGACTCGTTCCTCAGAAAATCAATCTCGATTTACAAAAATTTACACACACTAACAGATATCTTCATGGTCATTCCCATCATTATCCTCCTCAGAAGTTTGGAATCATTTCTACTCTAGGACATTGTGCTCGCTCTCTTCTTGATGATGAGATAGAGCTTAATAAAGAAATCAATTTTCTCAAGTCTACTTTTCAACTAAATGGTTATTCTCAAAAACTACTGATAAATTCCTATTGATTCCTTCCGGTCGCCATAATGAAGAGACCAATAGTGTAAAAGTGTTATTCTGTTTATAGATGGTAATATTTCTATTCCATACATAAGCTCTATGTTTCACCCAATTTAGCCAAGGTTCTTAGAAAATACAACATAAGAACTTTATTTACTCCTCTTCCTAAAATCCGCTCCTTAGTGAGCCATCCGAAACCTAGACATCATAATCTTAAATATCCTTTTAATTATCCTGTTTTCCGGATCTGGTGCAACTGTGATATACCTTACTTTGATCAAACAGAGAAGTCAATCGAGTTACACATTCAAGAGCACAAGAGAGACGTTGCTTACAAGATAACATGAGCCAGAGCTTTGTCTGGTCATGTTCTCTTCTTGGCCAATTCTAATGAAGAAAACCCAAGCCATACAGTCCTATGGGACAAGTCTAATAACATTTTCCATTGCCATGATGAAGTAGAAAGGAAGATAATAGAATCAATCTTAAATATCCTGGTGTCATTTTGGTGATTCCAAAAGACAACTTTTTAGACGTGCTGTGGTCAAATACAGGTGTTCACGAGATGCTATACGCATGCATACACCCAACAATGAAGGCAACGAGGGAACAATTTTGAATGCACAGACTTCAATGTTTCAACGTTGAAATATATATACGCTAATTTTCAGTGTTGTTTACAGTTATTTCCTCCATGTTTATTAATGGTTATTTTTTTTAAATGTTTACCTGACGAATGCTGATATAAGCTGAAATTAGTTGTGTAGTACTAATAAACTTTGTTTTCTTTTCTCTCAGTTTTATTCATTCAATCTTTTTATAAAAATGTACAACAACTGAGTAAATCAATCTTTATATATATATAGATCCCAAAAGAAATGAAGAATTTATGAAAGAATTAAACCAAGATTCAGTAATACAAAAAAATTAAAAAATATAAACATAAATGGAATAAATACATTCAAAGAATGAAAATAGAAAGATTACCAAAACAAGCCTTAAAGTACAAGCCATTAGGAAAAAGAAAACCAGGATGTCCTCTTAAAAGATTCCACGATGACTTCTAAGTCCAGAACAGGCCACGCTAGGCCTAAATCCTTGATATGCATGATGATGATGATATATATATATATATATAGAATATAAGTATGTCATTTTGCCCCTTTACAAGGCCTTGATAAGATCTCGCTTGGACTATTGTGCACAGGTCTGGTCTCCTGGTTTCTGTTGTGATTCTGATATATTGTAGAGAGTGCAAAGGAGAGTGTTAAAAATGATATCAGGATTGTGGAATACTGATTATGAAGACAGATTGAGAAGTTGTGGACTGCAGACACTAGCAAACAGGAGAAAGAGGGTGATATGATCGAGACTTACAAAACTTCTGAAAATATCATACAGGATTTCAATTTATGGAGGGTGGGGGAAGGACAAGAGGGCATCATTGGAAGCTGAGAACGAGTGCTGCTAAGAAGGGGGTGAGTTCTAGACTTTTCTCTCATAGGGTGGGTGCATGACTGGAATAAACTGTCATTGGATGTTGTGAGTGCAAGCAGTGTGAATGAATTCAAGAATAAGTATGATAGCTGGTTCGTGTATATGTGGCCTCCCTCAATTAGACTTTGACTTCCTGGAGGTGTCTCTTAATAATAATAATAATGTGTGTGTGTGTGTGTGTGTGTGTGTGTGTGTGTGTGTGTGTGTGTGTGTGTGTGTGTGTGTGTGTGTGTTGTAGAATTTTTTTTACCTTGGGTATAATATATATTAAAGATACCAAGCTATCCTTGGTATTTCTAAGCCTGGCTCCCACTGATGAGACCTCAATAAAGGGCGAAACCGGTCTGGGTAGTGGCCCCTTGCCTTTATTGCATAGCATCATACATCTCCTCAAGGAGATGTATGATGCTATGCAATAAAGGCAAGAACATACATCTCCTTGAGGAGATGCATAGCATCTCCTCAAGGAGATGTATGTTTTTGCTTATTGCATGATAGTTTAATTTGTAATAAATTTAGTTTAATCCTTTATCCAAGTGTGAGCAAACAGAGTTTGTGCCTTGAAAGTATCTTCAGGACTGGGGTAAGGTGGTACAACACCAGGGAAACGCCTTGCAAAGGTGGAGCAAGCTAACATCAATCCTATCTCAGTATCTCCCATAATGCAAAACACATCTCTTTGCGGATATGTGTAATGTTATGCATTAAGGGAAGGGCCACTACCCAGACTAGTTTCGACCTTTATTGAGGTCTCTTCAGTGGGAGCCAGGCCCAAGTGGAGATACCAGCCAGAAGCATTAGCAATTTGGTTGTATAATAAATGTTACATGTGTATTTATTCTACTCTCATAGTTAATTGATTTGTTAATTGCTATCATTTGATATGATAAGCAAGTATAAATTTTCATAGAAAAAAAATATTGGTGCCTGCCACTCTCTTCCCAATCTTGAATGCGCCTATGACCACAACCAGGTCAAAAGCCCCTGGAATAGAGTAACCAAGGCACGAAATAAAAATTGAGATTGGGGACTACTGGATGGTGGGTAATTTGCTCATCTTTCATAAAAGTAAGCTATTGAATTTTATTATATTGTTTGCATTGCAGTGCTCAAAATTGGTTCCTAACCAAACATGAAAAATAAAGTGGGAAGGGGGGGGGCTTAGAGTATGCAGTTGACAATGAAAAGAATCTAATATTAATATTTATGGCTATTTCGCCTACTTTCTTAAGGAGTACCCCTTATATTACGTCATGGGCTTTTTTTACTCCCATTTATTTAAGACATGAATGATATTTTAAAGACATTGATAAATGAAGAATATAGAAGGAATAATTTTGACATACCTTTGTAGAATGCTCAAGGATGTCTTCTTTTGGAGAAGCAGCAGGAGTATAAGGATAAAAATTATATAACTGAACTGAAATATAACTGAAAGAATGGTGGGGGGGCTGAAAATGTGGAGATTGAAATATGTGGGAACTAAAAATGCAGAAAAACAGAGATATGTGAATTAAAAACTGAATTATCAAGGATGGACTATGAAAATATTTATTAATTTAATAATGAATGAAGATTAGAGGTGGGAGTTATGGGGTGTGAGCTGTTTTGACTGAGTGTCATCTTTGGAGATCGTGGACTTTGCCCAAGATCTCAAACATGTCTATGTTTTTAAAATATCATTCTTCTTCTTATTATTGTGCTATCTTCTATCGAAAGTCAGCGACCATCTTGGCGAACAAACTGCACTCTTGTGCTAATCTGAGCAGTTGTGCACTGCTCTTTCCTGTCCAGGAAAATATCATTAATGTTTTAAATAAATTGAAGTAAAAAAAGCCAGTAAACAAGGGATATTGCTTAAGAAAATAGGTGAAATAGCCATAAATATTAATATCAATTTTAGATGAGTAACATGGAAATTATTATTTAAATTAAGGGGATATTAAATCCCACATTGTTTTGAAACTGAATAAGAAACTCAAAGATTGGAATCCGAGAGTTTCATGCCAAATATAGTAAACTATAAAAATATAGGCGATTACTAGCATGAGTTAATGCAAAGAGCCAATAGGCTTCATTTCAGCGATATAAACATTATTTAAATTAAGGGAATATTAAATCCCACATTGTTTTAAAACTGAATAAGAAACTTAAAGATTGGAATCCGAGAGTTTCATGCCGAATATAGTAAACTATAGTAAACTATAAAAATATCAGCGATTACTAGCATAAGCTAATGCAAGTAGTCCTAGTACGTAGTACAATACCGGGAAGCTCGCAGCAAAGGTGGTAAAGTTCTGATCGCTATTCTTGGTATTTTCCATAATGTAAAAACATATTTCCTAGGAAATGTATGCTGTTATTACATTATGGCGGGAGGTCACTACCCAGACCGGTTTCATTTGTAAAACGAAACCGGTCTGGGTAGTGTAAAAACGCATTTCCTAGGAAATGTGTTTTTACATTATTGAAAATACCAAGAATAGCAATCAGAACTTTACCACCTTTGCTGCGAGTTGCCCGGTATTGTACTACGTACTAGGACTACTTGCATTAGCTCACGCTAGTAATCGCCGAAATATTTTTATAGTTTACTATATTCGGCATGAAACTCTCGGATTCCAATCTTTGAGTTTCTTATTCAGTTTTAAAACAATGTGGGATTTAATATCCCCTTAATTTAAATAATGTTTATATTGCCGAAATGAAGCCTATTGGCTCTTTATATTTAAGTAACATGGAAAATTTCCAGAAATAATATGTATGAAAAGAAATATTTTCAAAAATAAAAAAAAAAAAACATAATGTAAAAATCTAGACATAAGGCAGGTTACAAAAATTATTGTTGCTATATCTAGTTCTCCTTTAACTAAAGGGAAACTTGACTAGCCATGTAACTCAGGATGAATGATAACTGGTACCCATCCTATACTGCAGTTTGGATCCCGAGCAATCCAGGACAGAAGTGATAATGACCAAAGTAATATCAGGGACTCTGGAGTGTTGGTTAGGAAGAATGTTTGAGGGAATGTGGATTACAGAAGTTGGTGGATAGGAGGGAAAGATGAGATATGATAGAATCCGTTAAATAACTTAACGGATTCTATCAAATTAATTTAGGAGGAATTATAAAAAGAGTGGATGTTAAGATGGGAAGAATGAGAGGCCATCCCTGGAAGTTGTATAAACATGTGGTGAAGAAGGGTGTGAGAAGTAGATTTTTTTACATGGAAAATTTTTAGTGAGCCGAATGCATTGCCAGAGTGCATGTGAATGTAGGGAGTGTAAATAACTTCATAGTTCATTATGGTAGACATGTTGCCGGTTGAGTGGGCCTTCCACAATGAATCTGTTGACTCCATGGAGGTTGCCAAAATAATAATAATAACAATGATATTCAGTAAGTTTTGAATGGTAATCTCATATATGAGATGTTGTTCATCCTGTAGTACATCCTTACTGCTAATTTGCAGAAAGATGAAAAAAAAAAAAAAAAAAAGATATATATTAACATTGAATTTGAAGACCTGTAGAATGTACTGTCTAGGAAATACATGATTGAACACTGTTCCAAAAGACAGCAACAAAAGGAATGGATGAAAAGGAAGAAAAACATTTAATGTGAATTTGAAGTTGAATGAAATAAGAGTATTATGTAGCTACTTTATGTGGTTTAAAAGGTTTAGAAGAGAGTGAGGGAATTATCGATGTCACCTCTGATGAATAGTAACAATGGAATATTTGTTAAAAAAATAAAGAAGCATTTCTCCAATATCTTTCACATACACATTCAGTGTATGCAAAAGACAGTGGAGTCATTTGATGAGAGATATGCAACATTAATGAATCTGATTGCTCTCCTTCATGCTATCAGTATATCTAGAAAGCTTTTTGGGACAGCACAAATTTTGGAGTTGTACTCTTACATTCTCTGAAATTTGAAATTTTGAGAATAGTATTCAACGGTTGGACAGATTTGTGATTTCATAAGTTAATATCTCTTTAGAGCTGAAGTAATACTGAATTGAATGAGGAAATTTTTTTTTTTTTTTTTTTTTTTTTTTTTTTTTTTTTTTTTTTTTGATGCTGACGTGACAATTATTGTAATATGTTTATGCCAAAAAAATTGAAGGGTAGAGTGATCCCAAGAAGCAAAATCTTATGTTGAAAGATTTGGATGTTAAAAGTAAGAATGGAAGAAAAGGGTTCTTTTATACAGGAAATAGGACACCATGCTTTTACTAGTATTAACATTAACAAGGTTATCAGAATGCTATTGAAAAATGATTGATTGGAATTATCAAGGGGTGGAAGTTTTGGTGATTTGTGTAGTTCAAGATTTATCAAATGAAAAAGAGGAATACAATAGATTGCCATCACTGTAGGAAGTGTTGTATGATGGTGACTTTGCAATTTACTGTGACTTTGGTAATTGAAAGACAACTTCAACAAGCAATCGATTGTCTCTTTGTGTGCTGTTAGCAATGGGTTCAGGTTTGCATCAGCAAAAAAAAATGTCTTTGTACATTTCTGCTCGAAATGTACTCTTTGTCCATATCCTGAGTTAAGTATCGGACAAAGAATTATTCCAGTATCAACAGGAGCCAAGTTGTTAGGACTCAGCTTTGACAGGAAGCTTATATTCCTTGCATGCTCATTCATCAACTAAGGGAAAAGTGCAAGAGAGCACTGAATCTCCTTCACATGCTATCCTCTACTGAATAGGGTGCGATCGATCTTTATTTCTTCATCTTTACCATGAACTTATACATTCTGGGTTGGATTATAGATATGAAGTCTATGCTGCAAGGTAGTGTAACATGCAATATTGGATCCTATCCATCATCAGAGTATACAGAAAGCTCTTAGTGCTTTTTGGAACTCACTTGTTTGAAAGTCTTTATGTTGAAGCAAATGAACTGGTGCTATCATTTAGATGAAAACATTTGTCTCTTACTCTTAGCTCTCTTAACCTGTTTCTTAACTCTGTCTAATAATTATTTATCCTAGTCATTTGACAAACCATGCAGTACTCTGACATCCCAGTCTACAAGATCAACAACAACTAGTACCTTAACATTGATCTACATATTATTCTTCAATGGGATGAGGACAGTCTTGTTATGTTCAATGCCATCAAAACAGTCTTCCATTTTCTCATGCAAAAGATATCTGAGCTCACCTATCCTTACCCTTAGTAATACAAAAATCACCAAACAAGGTAAGATCTTTGCTTGGACTAACTTTTACCTCAGTCTTGCCTGGCATAAACACATTACTTCAGAGCTTCCTCAGCATCCAATAAACTTGCCATTCTTTTTCATTTAACAGCTTATTTTACACGCAACCAACTCTTACTATATACAAATGCAAAATCCACCAATGTTTAGAATACTACTCATGTTTGGGATGGTGCATCTAAAACTTCCCTTAAAATCCTTGACACCACTCAGAGACGAACAGAGGCTCATAGATGATCCCTCTCTTACAGACTCGCTTCAACCTCTGTCTCACAGGCACGGTGTTTCAGCACCGTGTCTGTTTTACAGGTACTTCCATGGTCAGTGCTCCGGTGAATTGGCAATCATCATTCTGCCACTTTCTGTTGCACCAGATAATACTAGAGCTGCTTCCCAGCACCCCTTTACTGTGCAACAGCAAACACACCAAACCCGCTTCTATTCATCTTCTTTTATTCTGTTCACCTCTGTCCTATGGAACAGCCTTCTTGTTATTCTATTCTTTTTATTCTACTATATATGCTACTATAAAAGAAGAAATATAACAGACATATTGTTTGATACCTCCAGTTGATATCACCTTTATTGCAATGACACCATCTCTAGGGACATATCCAGTTGCATTTTTTTTAAATAACCAGATCAATCACATTGTTGGTCTTAGCACATGCCCTTAAAGCAGGTGACAAAATCTTATCAGGTCCTCTGCTTTACCAAGAATAAAATGATTTATCAAGAAACAAAATCTTTAATCTACTACTTTAATAAGGTATAAGCAAATTTTAATTTTAAAAATACAAAGTATCCAATTATATTAATTTAATATGCCAGAAATTCAGAAATATTTGTGTGTTGAAAATATTTATTATACAGTAGGTGATATCCCAAATTCCGATGAAGAACCCAATTGGAAACTGGTAAATAGAATATTTTTTTGCTTTAAATTAAATTATAAGAAATAAATTGTATTCAGTAATATTTCTTCATTGATTTCTGTATGATAAATTTACTGTATAAAACCTTGAAAAGTTATTTTATGTTTAATTATTATTTATTTTGGTGACCCTTTTAAATATAGTAAAAGTTGTACGCTTCATTGTTCTCTACAGAAATGCTCCTTAGCAACCAACCAAATATAATGTTTTGTCTGCATTTCATTTAAAATTAAATTTAAAAGGTTAATCAGCAAATTAAAGAGCAGTAAAGAAAATAATCCTAAGCAAAAAAAGCAAGAAAAGAAAAGGAGGTAACTATATCTGAGGGAGGGATTAAACTAAAACTGTATAGAGATATATTGCTTCCATTTAATGAGTATTTATAATATAGAAGATAACAAAGAAAGAGAGAGAGAATTATACAAGATGACGAGGATAACAAGGATAGAGAGAATACACATAGTAAAATAGAGCAATTTAATAAATATGGAAAGTTTCAGAAAGGAGAGTACACAAAAAAATTAGGACTAGCAGGTTAAGACAATGTAATGTAAGAGGATGGCTAATGGAGATCATCTCTTCAAGGATTAGGCATCTGCCTGTTCTAGCTACACTGATCTTTCCATCTTCTAGCTGGTCCCCCCCCCTCTCTCTCTCTCTCTTTTTCCCTTTAGTTTATATTTATCCACCTCTTTTGGTAAGTGATATCTTTCCATCCTAAATAGATGTTCTTTAGCACTAATGGAGATATCACAATAAATAAGCAGTAATATTCTTAAAGTACTCTTAATAGGAGGAGAGAGAGAGAGAGAGTTTGTCATACAATTGAACAGAGGCTATCACTGTAAAGGAATGTCCAAATTAACGTATTTGCATATGTTACATACTTTCATACGTTATGCTCCCATGACGTCTTTGCATCATGGGTGAATAAAGCTCCCCAAAACTGTGGAAAAATTTTCATAATCTGATATCTTTGAGACATCTGATGATCCACTATCAGATGTATCAAAAGGCCTATGACACAGGTTAAATAATGGAGATATCAGAATGTGTTATGTTCTGATTATCTCTTACTATCATTTTAAAGGTGATTCATCTGATACTAATTATAAAACAGCATCTTGAAACAAATGCCATCCCAGGCATTTGTATTCTTGAAATAAATGTAAGTGGTGTATTCTTGATTGCACCTATAGTTGTGTTCAATAATCACCTGAAATTTCTTCTCAAAATGAAAAATTTTGAGAAGAAATTATTCATTCAGGATTTAACATGCAAAAACTGACAACTAAAGGAGATGCCTGCTTCAGCTTGAAATAGGGAAAACTTTTGAAAGTATATATTCCTTTGTATGTAAATTACTAAGATCTTATTGTTATTTAACCAGAGATCAAAGTGAGAATTTGTATAATAATATAGTATTTGTGTAAGGAAAATATTTAGTTCATTAAGATATCCAGTGTATTGTAAGTCTCCAGACAATTTTAAGTAACAGTCCAAAGGTCGCGTGCTAGCCACCCAGATCGGCATAATGCCAGGGGCAATAACATACATGGAAGGTGACGCAGGCACACTTTCCAAGGACAGCACCCTAACAGCAAAGGGAGAGCAAAGGGTCAACTTGGAGGCATAAAATAACGAGTATCATGCAGAAAAGATACAGAGAAAATAAGGAGATGCGCCATATCTTGCTCTCTTGTTCCTGGTTCCTACTTGGTGATTTTCACTGGTGGCTCGTGAGAGACATGTGTAGGTGTTGAGATATAGAACAGTGGGCCTTTTCCTGAAGATGCCTAAGAAATTCCACGTGGAGCTATTCGTGAATTATCGACCTTGTAGAATCATGCCAATCGCTGGATGTCCCATCGAAAAGAGCAGAGAAAGTCCCCTAAGACGTGGCAGCAAATACGTTCATATCCAGTAGCAGAATTCAAGGACAGCGTTAGCTCATCACCAGATGCAGACGGAATAAGCAGAAGGTAACCAGACCACATGGACGCGACATATTGTCTGGAACAGAATCGGCAATGTAGACTGTTTCATTGTATGCTTCAGCATTGTTAGAGGAAGAAAAAATGTGTGTAAGCATAAAGTATAGACAATTAATAGAGGATTTTAGTAGGAATTCCTTTTTTGAAAATAACTAGTAACCTTTAGTAGAGATTGTCTGGAGGCAGTTATATTATTGAATGAGATTGAAACAGGTATTACTGAGAGCTTTTAATTGAAAACCTTAAGAATGTGTATATGTGTAGCTTAAAAATAACTTGAGGAAAGAGATTACAGGTTATGCAATGTGATATAGCATTTTGAACTAACTTAGTGTGAACTGATTTTATTTAGCATGTACTGATTTCTTTAGCATTGAATAAATGTTGCCTTTTAACTGTAAAATATTTGATTTCCCAATAAACATGTTTTATTACATATGCCTGAATTATGCCTGATTGTAAGGACAAATTACCACTTATAAAATTAGAACCTTAGCAGGGAGAATTTAGAAGTTATATAACAATAGATTACAGGTCATGACTGCAAAGTACCAGAAATCTATATAATCGTAATGAAGAGTAAAATAATGTGTGTATGCCTTAAGATCTAGGATTATTTCCATGAACAAGAATCTTTTCTGTTATAGGATACTGGCTGGCACAGCGTAATACAAATTTTGCCAGTATCTGAAGAGGAAATAACCCTAGATAGAAATAAGATAGGCTAGACAATAGAATAGATAATAGTGGATATTGAGATAATAAAGAAAGAAAATAGTAGGTGTAACGACATAACAACATCTATAGGTGTATTATAGATGATTTATATTATAGGTAATACATCTATAGGTGTATCATAGGCATTTCATGCATAACTGGACGTTCAAATTAAAAGATAAAGATTATTATTATTATTTGATAATAATAATAATGGAGTCAACAGACTCATTGTGGGAAGCCCACTCACCCATAACTTTATCATAATGAGCTTTATAGTTATTACACTACCTGCACTCACAACACACACACACTCAGGCAATGCATTTCACTCAGTAACAATTCTCCACTTAAAAAATCTACTCCTCATACTCTTCTTCACCACATCATTATACAACTTGCAGTGATGGCCTCTTGTTCTTCCCATTTTAACATCTACTATTTTAGTTTCTTCTGTATTAATCTGATAGAATCCCTTAACTAACATGAAGGTCTCTATCATATCTCCTCTTTTCCTGTTATTCACCAACCTCTGTAATCCATGTTTTATCAATAGTTCTTCATAACCAACACTCCAAAGTCCTGATATCACTTTGCTTATTCATCTTTGGAGCCTTTTTAGTGTTTCTGCATCACGTTGAAAACTAGGTTATCAAATCTGAGCAATAAATTAAAGGTACCAAGAAATTATATACTTGGTTTATTCCTTTATCCAGGTGTAAGCAAAAAAGTTTGCGCTGAAGTATTTTCAGGACTGGGACAACTCGCGGTAAAGATGGTATGACTTCACATCACTTGCCTTAGTATCCCATAATGCAAAGCACATCTCCTTGCAGACATTTATAATGCTATGCATTATGGGAAGGGTCACTACCAAGGCAAGTTTCGATCTTTATTGAGGTCTCTTCAGTGGGAGCCAGACTAAGGCAAGTGATATGAAGTCATACCACCTTTACCATGAGTTGCCCCAGTCCTGAAAATACTTCAGGCACAAACTTTGTTTGCTTACACTTGGATAAAGAATTAAACCAAGTATATAATTTCTTGGTATCTTTAATTTATAGTATAACCAAGTGAAAAACTTTCAACAACAAATCTGAGAAAATATTCCGTATGTATTCTGACCAGTGCCTTATATAGGCACCACCTCCATTATCCCTACATGTCGTACTTTTTATCATAGCAGCCTTTGCAGCACCTGTGATGTGTCCTCGCAACTTCAGTCCATTGTCCACCATCACTCCAAGATCCCGAATCTCATCTACGTCCTGAAGTACATCTCTTCTAGTACAGTATGTAGCCTTATATCTTTGCATCCCAAAGTGATACCTTGCATTTATTAACATTAAGACTAACCCCCACTCATTTGACCAAGCTAAAAGCCTATTCAAATAATCAAATTTTCTGATGTTAATAGAGAGTTAACATCAGCACTACTCCTGACAATTTTACCTAACTTTGCATCATCAGCAAATATTTGAAGAAGATCCCCAGTCAATCCACATGAAATATCATTCTTCTTCTTCTCTTCCGCTCATGGCAGGTTGAGTTCCTCAAAGACGAATTTTTGCCATTTCTTTCTGTTTGTTGTGGAGAATTATGTTATAGAGTTTAAGTGGGCGCTTTCTTTAATGTTGTCAGTCCATTTCTTTCTTAGTCTTCCTCTACTGGGCTGTCCTTCAATTCTACCATTTAATAACATGTTTGGTAGTCTTTCTGAGTTCATTCTTGAAACATGTCCAAACCAGCTTAGTTGGCTCTTTTTTAGTGCTGTAATTATTGGTTCTTTAAAGTTAAGTTCTTCTCTGACTTTTTCATTTGTTTTTCTTTCTGTTCAGTTTGTTCTATTGATTTTTCTTAGACATTTCATTTCAAAAGCATTGAGTTTATCTGTTTCTTATTTTTTCTTAAGATCCAACATTCTGAGCCATAGAGTACTGTTGGAATTATCATTGTTTTATATATCTTTAATTTGAGTTCTTTGCTTAATCTTTTATTGTTCCATATTTTTTGTAGTCTGCCCATTGTCATCCATCCATTATTGCTTCTGTGTTTGATGGTTTCAAAATAGTCTAGATCTTCAGTGATCATCGTAGGTTTCATTTGGATTGTTCTCTTTTTTCTTCCTATTACCATTATTTTGTTTTACTAAAATTGATTTTCATATCATATTCATTACTTGTTTGATGCAGCTTGGTCAGGATATTTTCTAATTTTTCTTAGCAGTCTGTAGTGATAATTATGTCATCAGCATACTTTAAATGTGTTATATTTCTTCCATTTACAGTTATGCCTTCACACATCTGTAGTCCTTCATCTATAGCTTCTTTTAGCCACAGGTTGAAATATCATTAACAAACAAATAAAACAGCAAGGGTCCAAGAACAGAACCCTGGGGCACACCACTGGTCACCTTCCTTTTCTGAGACAACGCTCCATCATACACCATTTGCTGCTATCATTCAGAGAGCTAATCTCCAATCCATCAAACCAATATACTATCTCTGGCCTATCCTCTGCAGCTTGTGCACCAGCTTGTGGTACGTGTGTTAATCTATCAAAGGCTTTTGCAAAACCCAAGAATATCACTGTATATGATTCTCCCTTATCCAACACATTTGTTACCTTATCATAAAACATAAGCAGATTGCTAAACCAGTACCTGCCATTCACAAATCCATGCTTTGTGAATGGCAGGTACTGGTTTAGCAATTCATTAACAAACCGACCATCATAGAGAATCTTATGTTTGTCAACCCAATCCTGTATTCTATTTGTAATCAATTTTTCCAACACTTTGATCACAACTGCAGTTGTGATCAAATACAGATCGGTCTATAATGAAAAACTTCTGTTCTCAAACCATGCTCATGGAGAGGCATTATTTTGTCTTCTTTCCACTGCTTGGGAACCTTCCCCCACTGCAAGACTTTCATTAAATAACGTCTGCATGGTTAGCCTAGTGGCTTTTGCACTTCGCAACCATGTGCCTGGGGAAGGAGTGTCCTGGGTTCAATTCCCGCCATCGAGTGAGGAGCTCAAGGATCTTCCTCGGCCATAGCCAAGTTAGCCAGTCTTGGACGTGGACAGCAGGGTTCCCCCACCCCATCCAGTTTATCTGGGGTTTTTTCATCCTGCAAGCAGGCAAACTGGCCCCATGAACACACACGGATCTACAGCCATAAATACTTAACCCCCTCTCCCCTTGAGGGGGGGGGGGGCTCAACTTGCCCTAATAGGGATGGGAGAGAAAAGGGAGGAAACTCCATATGAATAAATAAAAATTAAATAACCAGGATGAGTGCATGGCTAACTCTTTTGCACATTGTTTAAAAATATATGACGATATTTCATTCATTCCTACAGTCTTATTAACATCTAACATGAGCAACATTTGACACACCTCTGATTCTTTCACCTTTATTTCTTCTAATTCCTGCCTCCCTTCTACATGTTACAGAGCATCACTCACATCACTATGATATACGCTGACAAAGTGTTCTGGTTATACTGTTTAATTCTTTTCTCTCCACAGGACACATACTAAGTGAATTTGTAGTAGCCATACCCTCATTCCAAAACCTAATAGAGTCATACCTTAATCAGTAGCTGTAGGTCTATTTCTCTATCTAAATGATGTCTAGAAGATATTTTTCATTATCAGTGACAGACTCAAAGTAGGAATGAAATACATAATTAAAAGCACGCAGGTGTATGGAGTTCCATGATGAGTAGTAGAGTTTAATCTGTTTCTGTTATGTTATCTTCTCCGCCTTGTTAATACACTGCTGTCCAAAAGCTTAGGATGAACTAAATTTTTACCTGTATATGATAAAACTTTCATTACTACAGTCAAATGTGGACATAAATTTATTGCCAACATACTAATAAATTATAAGGAAAAAACTGTGTTATGAATTTCGTACAAATTAAATTGCAGTATGTTTTTTTGCAAAAGTTACAAATTTGCTAAGGATATAGTTAAGGAATTATTATTATTATTAGACACCTCCAGGGAGTTCAAGATTCATCGAGGGAGAATGCCTACTCTACAACTCTGTCTCCACCACTCAATCTCATCATCTACACCAACGCCATCTACTGTCCACCACCACCACCACTAGTATTTTCACAGACAGTATTTTCAAAAACATCCATACCCACAGCGGGACTCGAACCCGTAGCATTTTGGCTGGAGAACGGATACGCTAACCACTCGGCCAACCAAGCCGACCGGGAGTGGGGGGAGCATCAAAATCTTTGAGGTATTGAGGTGGGACATGATCTAAAAAACATTGAGAACCAACCCAACCAATTAATGTACAGTTCTTACAGAAAACTATGTGGAGAGACATTTCAGTATGGAATATGCCGACCCAGAACTGTGATGCAGCTCTCAAATGTCATGCCTAGTGATTCAGAAGTTCTTGAGACAAATTGGCCCACTCCTCCTTTAGAGTAAGGATAAGGCTTTGTTTGTTTTCCTAACGAGAATTTCGAGTGGCAATGTTTCTCCCTATTGCATCCTAAATGTGTTATATGAGGTTGAGATCTGGGGAGCATGCTGGCCACTCGATTCAATTGATATCCTTGGTCTCCAGAAGTATCTCAACTGCTAATGTATTGTGGTGTGGCATTGTAATCCATAAAGATAAATTTTTTGCCTACAACATGAGGGAACAATTGCAGTGAAGTTGAAGAACTTTTTTTTTTTATTATGGTCCCTTTTTCCGGCACTTAATAGCTCAGTGCATCCATTAAGCCAGTATTTTCCAACGTATTTTCGACCATGCCCCACCTCAACACCTCAAATATTTTGAGGCCCCCACTCCCTAGCATAACAGTCAGCAAGTTCTGAAAAAGTATAATATAAATATGTCATCATCATCAAATTCCTGCCGTGTATCCTGAAGGGGTGTACAGGATATGATAGTACTACATGAAAAATTTACATCATTACTAACTTCCTATCTACAATTTTCCTCCAAATCAGTGTGTTACTTTTCAAGACTCCAACATTATCAAATCTTATATTTCTATCATCTAAGGCACTTTGTACAGTATCAATTCACCTATATCTTGGTCTTCCTCTGGGTTGTTTTCCTGCCAGCCTGGCAGACAACACTTGTTTTGCTAATCTTTCCTTGCCCATTCCATCTGAGATTAGCTCTGCTAATGCATTCCTGGATGCTGACAATGTTAAGTTCTTTCCTAATATCATCGTTTTTAATATGATTTTGCCATTGATGCCATCTGTTCATGCCTCTAATCTTTCTCAGGACTCTCATATCTGCAGTCTCTAGTCTTTGGTTAAGTGTTTTACTTCTGACCCAGCTCTCAGATCCATAAGTTAACACTGGTTTGAACACTGTCTTGTATATGGCTAATTTAGTGTTCTGACTAATTTCTCTCTTATTCCATATGAAGTTATTCAATTGACTTCCTACCATACCAGCTTTGCTGACTCTGTTGTCTATTCCCATATTTAATTTGCCATCTTCAGTAAAAATCGTGCCTAAGTAGCTGAAATGTTTTACTTGTTCCACAGGTTCTCTGTTCACAATGCAGTTGACATTTTCATTGATTCCACCTATTTTCATTGTCTTTGCCTTTTTATTGCTGATTTTTATACCATATCTATTACAACAGTTATTCAATTTAGTCAGGGAATCTTGCAGGCTTGTAGCAGATTTATTTAGAAGTATAACATCGTCCGCATAAAGCAAAGAGCTGACATTAACACTGCCAATTTTGATATCATGTTTAATACCACTTTTCTTCATAATGTGATCCATATAAATAATGAATAACAGAGGGGATAATGTACATCCTTGATTCACACCAGATTTAACATTAAACCACCTTCCTGTACTTCCTTCAATTCTAACTGCTGACTTGTAACTCAAATAAAGACTACGTATTGCTTGATATAATTCCCTATTGACATCGTATAACTGTTGCGTATTGAATTGCTTCTCTCTTGGTGCCTTGTCATATGCCTTTTCCAGATCGACAAAACTTAAATATAGATCTTTGTTATATTCCCATGCTTTCTCAACTATTTGTCGTAAAGTGAGGATCTGATCCTGACAGCCTCTGTTTGGCCTGAATCCAGCTTGTTCTTCACCAAGCTTTTCTTCCACAATTCTTCTCAACCGTTTCTCAAGTATACTTGCATAGATCTACCAGGAACACTCAGTGGGGAAATATCTCTGTAATTCTTGCATTCAGCTTTATTTCCCTTTTTATATATGAGTACTATAAGAGCTCTATGTCAATCATTGGGAATTCGACCCTCTGTCCAGGCCTTCTGAACTGTGCAGTGCAGCCACTGTAAGACTCTTATACCACCATACTTCAGCATTTCTGGTCGAATATCATCTACTCCTGCTGCCTTTCCACATTTCAAGCCTTTGATGGCTTTTTCTACTTCAAGTATGGATATGTATTCCTGACTGTTTGCCTGTTGAGTGTTTTTTTACCACTGTGCTATCACTGCTTATTTCATTAGCAATTTTCTGAAGTAATTACTCCATGCATACTCATCTATTGAAGTTTGTGGCAAAAGGGATTAAAGATTTCATTTATACGAAATTTTACTTTTTTCTTAATGGAAAGAATTTCAATGCCAGAATGTTGAAGCATTCTTAGAGTTTAGCATAGAATATTCAGGAACGATCTCAGCTTTTCGTTCTTTATAATCATTTACCCAAAACAGAGGATGATGAAAATCCAGATACCCCTGTAGAGAAGGTCTGCTCATGTGTGATTGGTCTGCAATATTTTATGGATTTTTGAAGTTGTATTGCTTCAGTAACAGAATTTTAAGACTTGTAGCCCAAATCCTCCATGCTTCTTGGATAGTTGAAGAAATTTGTTTTTTTTTTTTAATTTTTTGGCATTATTTGCTGGACCAAAAAAATTCCACAGACTTACTATTATAATTGCTTTTCTTCAGCTTCTGTGATGTCTCTAATATTTATTATGTACAACTGAGCAGGAAAGATTATGGTTTTAGAAGAAAAGGAAAGTGGCGCATTAGTCCATTCTTATATAAGTTCTTGAACTGGTAATATTTGGTAAGTGGAGAAGGGAATTCTAAGTATAATGAGAGGTTCAAAAGAGACAACCTCTCATTTAGTTCAAAAGGATTTCCTGAAGATCCCACTTTCCAAAAACTGTATTGTCTGCATTAGCCGCACTTTTCGATCAGCATCCACTGATCTTGCTGAATTCCAAAATACCAAAAAATATGTAAATGGAATCAGTATCTCAAAGTGCTCACTACATCATCAGCATATGCTAATACCTTATTTTCTTTCAAGTTGATGGAATTGTTATTCCTTGTATAGTATGTGTATTGTTGACTTCCTGTATGAAAGGTTCAAGAACCAATGCAAAAAGCAGTGGACTGAGAGGGCAACCTTGCTTGACTCCTTTTTGAATTTTTATTAGGTCTGACAGGAACCTATAAACTAGGATGCAGTTAGTCGAACTGGCATAGGCTCCTTTGATAATGGATAACAGATTTTTACCTAAACCAATTTGCTTTAGAATGTAGAACAGAAAGGGATGCTGGAAATTATTAAATGCTTGAGTAAGGTCTACTGATAGCACTGCCATTGGTTGCTTTTTCGTATTAACTAAACGGAGTAGATCACATAGCAGAAATAGCAGAAACAGATTAAATTCTACTACTCAGCCCAGAACTCCATATACCTGTGTGCTTTTAATTATGTATCTCATTCCCACTTTGAGCCTTTTATTGATAATGTTGAAAAATATCTTATAGTCCATATTAGGTAGAGATATATACTCCAGCTGCTGATTAAGGTGTGATCTCTGTTAGTTTTGGAATGAAGATGGTATGGCTTTCTACAAATTCACTTGGTATGTATGTCCTGAAGATAGTAAGGAATCAAACAGTATAACTAGAATGGGAAGAATAAAATCCCAGGCCTTGCAGTACAGTTTTAACCCTAGAATATCTGGACTTGGAGATTTTCTTGTGTGGCATTCTGTATAAGCTGTGGTAATTTCACATGCTCTGATTGGCCTGTCAAACCAATCTTGGATGTGAACAGAAAAGCCATTAATGTTCCAAGAGTTATAATTTCCCATAGTATTATTATTCTCTTCAAACAGATTTTTGTATTGTTTTTGAAAAGCGTCAAAGATTTCTTGAGTACTGGATATGTCTTCACCATCAGTGCAGATTTGAGTGATAGTCCTTTCTTTCTTCTCTGCATTTACTAAATTGTGACCGAAGGGCTGTCTGCTAACTGCTGCTGTATTCTTATTTTAAAATGTCTTTCTTCTACTTGTGTCTGCCGATCTGTATATTAATGTTTCTAATAATGTTACTGCATTCTATATCATTCATTGGTTTGCTGCAAACCAGAAGACTTTAAATTTTTTTTTCTTTTGAGGAAAGCTTAATATGATGGAATGTTTCCCCATTCCATCATATTATGTTTTATTGCTTGTTTAAATTGTAACCAAACATACCAGTTCCAGGTAACATTATCCAGTTTGAACAGAGAGAGTGGAATTTGATTGAAAAGATCAACGAAAAATTTGGTGGAACTCTTTACAGTCTAGAACTGATCTCTATTTGTTCCATGCAGTGCAGTTTAAATAGAACTGGATTATTATCTGACATGCTGATGTCAAGATGTTTTATCTGAATTATCCTATTTATAAGGGAAGAGAGATAAATTTGATCAAGATGGGTATCAATACCTTGACTAATGTGCTTGGAGATTAGAATTGTGAATCCTCCATATGTCTATTAGCTGAGTATTAACTGTGCATATCCCACTTTTCCACTCCTGAGGTGGCCTCCTATTATGCATAATATGGGGTTTACAATACCATTCCAGTCTCCAGCTCCTAAGATGTAGTGGGCACTGCATAAATATGGCTGCAGTTTCTAGAAGAATTTCTAACTGTTCCATTAACATTTATAAACTTTATTACACATCCTCAATTTTTCTAGTGTATTGTAAAGGATCTCCCTTCTGCATCCCTTTGGATATTACAGAATGATCCAAAGAGAGAGGAGCAAGAATAAGAACTGTTACTCCAGCCCTGTTAAATCTTCCAAAGCCCCAATAAAAAATAAGAGGATATATATCTATTAAAGTTTTCATATCTGCAGAAATATGTTTCTTGGAGAAACAAAAACCTGATATTATGGTGTAACATGTAGCTTCTTGTTTAATTTACCAGTGAAATCCTCGTACATTTAATAAGGTAATGCAGAAAGGAGATGCGATGATTAATGAAGTGTCACTGGTAAGTCTAACTTCTAGATTTTGGATGAACCTGATGTGGTCTTCAATCTGTGAAGGACCAACTGTGTAGCCTGCTTCTTGTAAACTATTTTCCTGTTTTTTCAGTTGCTTTATATTATTTCAATTTCATGCCTATCATTTTTGATTTGGAAGCTAGTTATTTTCTTTTCATATAGTTGATAATTTCTGTTATGTATTTCTCAACCTTGCTTTGTCATTGTTTTCTCTTTACTTAAAACGTCACGAATTGTAAATAGTCAACTGCTTTAACCATTGAATGCTGCCATTTCTTTCTTTCTACTATAATCTTATTTTCTCACTCTCTATAGTCTAACAAATTTATTTGTTTTATGACTGTGCCAGTTAGACTACAAGGGTGGTCTGAAAATTCTCAACCATAGATGGCAACACTATTGGAATTTTTTTTTTCCAAGTTGTCATAAACATCCACCATGTGAAATTGCAAGTCATTCTATCAAGTAGTTTGTTTTATACAGCTGTCAGAAGCAAAAGTGTTGTCTGTATCCATTAAAATGGATAAAATTGAGTATCGTGTGGTTATAAAATTCTTTGTAAAAGAAGGTTTAATGCCAAAAGAATTTCATTCGAAGTTCATAAAAGATTATGGGCACTCTTCTCTTCATTTTCAACACTTAAGAAGTGGAGAGCCATGTTTAAACTAGTCATGCTAAAATCATGCATGAAAATATCTAAACAGTGCTTGAAGTGATTTAACAAGAATAAAACTCATTTTGTGTGTCGATTTATTACTATGGATGAGACTTAGATTCACAATTACACACCAGAATCCAAACACCAGTCAAAACAGTGGACAGAAGCCAGTTGTTCAGCGCCAAAGAAGACAAAGTCGATTCCATCAGCAGAAGAGGTCATGGCATTGGTGTTTTGGGATGCTAAGAACATTTTGGTTGTTAATTATCTTGAAAAGGGTAAAACAATAATTGGGGAATATTATTCCAATCTTTTAACCTGCCTAGACGAAAAAATTTGTGAGAAAAGACCTGGTTTGCAGAAGGGAAAAAAAATCATCTTTCATCAGGACAATGCACCTGCCCACAAAGGTGCTTTAGTATTGAGAAAATTAAGGGATCTGCACTATGAATTGTTGGAACATCCACCCTATTCCCCAGATTTGGCTCCCTCTGACTTCTCTCTCTTCTCAAAACTAAAACTCTTCCTTGCTGGTCAGCATTTTTCTTCGAATCAAGAGGTGATTACAGCTGTAGAGGGGTATTTTGCAGATCTTACTGAGAACCACTACAGGGACAGGACAATGGTGCTGGAGCATTGCTGGAATAAATGTATTAGTCTTAAGGGAGATTATCTTGAAAAATAAAAATAATTTTGAAATTATATATCATTTATGCGAGATTATAAAATCTTTAGCTGAAGACAAAGCAGATATTGTTTGTATTCCCTGCTCATATTAATCCTTATCTTAACTTTGTTGTGGCTTAATTATTTCTTGCTTAAACTTTATCTTATGCAGGTTTGAAATTTTCAGGATAGTGCTTTGACAGAATCAGTCCAATGTGTTGTTCACCAGGGTCGAATGCTGGTCTTGAAATTCATGCTTGCTCTTGTTATCATTCAGGTAGTGAGAGGTGTGATTGAAATCTGATTATTGGAATAATGAATTACAGGTAACCCTCGTATAATGCGGATGTTAGGTTCCATAGAAATGCAGCGTTATATAAATCTCGTTATGCTAGATTCAGATCACATACAAAAAGTAGGGTATTCATGTAAGTTAAGAAAACATAAACTATGACACAAATACATAGTATAAAATTATCAAAATTACAAATTGTAATTACCGTATATTATTGCGTATAATGCGATCCACGTATAATGCAAACTAGAAATTTTGTTTGAAAACTAGCCCTAAAATGCCATGTCCACGTATAATGCGATCTGTTAATCTTGTTCCATAACATTTTAAATAATATAATACGAATTAACGAAAGAAATATTTATTTTAAAACAAAATGTCAAAATACAATATGAATTAACGAAAGAAATATTTATTTTAAAACAAAATGTCAAAATACAATACGAATTAATGAAAGAAATATTTATTTTAAAACAAAATGATTCTTCATCTTTTGAGTCATCAAACATTTCATTTATAAATTCATCTTTAGGGATTGCATCATCAGTGTAGCAGTTGTCGTCATCATCTTCATGCTCTCCATTTTGTTGTGCATCATCCTTGCTTTCGTATATGACGTGATCTTCGGATCCATCCATTGAATTACTTATTCCACATTTAAGAAATGAGCATTGAATCATTTCAGATGGTATTGAATCCCATGCTTCTTTAACCCAGCTGGTGACTAGAGTGATCTCAGGCTTCTGAAAATTCCCATCCTTTGTCATCTTCACCAAACCAGATGACATCCATTCTCTCCATTTTTCACGTAAGTGATCTTTAAATGGTTTATTCAAGCTGACATCAAGCAGCTGCAAAACGGAAGTTAGACCACCTGGTATGACTGCTAGGTCTGTACGTAGCTCATGTGCTTTCTCTTTGCTTGCCTCTGTTAAATGCACCTGGAACATATCCCAGACTAGCATGCTTTGTTGACGTAACAAGCTACCTGGACGTATGTTCCATACTTGATCCAGCCACAATTGTACACCTTCTTCATCCATCCAACCTTTCTGATTGGTGCGAACAATTACACCTGGTGGAAATTTCATATGCTTCGGAATTTTCTTCCTTTTAAATATCACTGTTGGCTTTAATTTGGTTCTGTCTGCCATGCATACTAGAACAACTAGCATGCATGGCAGATGGAATAACAACTAAAATGCTTTTTTTCATGTCCCGTTGTTTTTATGAAGACACCCTTTTCACCAATTGAGTTTACTGTTCGATTCCCAGGCATATCAAAGTACATGGATGTCTCATCCATATTGCCAATTTGGGACAGTTCATATCGATGACACTTCCGTAATTTTATGATAAATTTATGGAAGGACTGCACTTTTTCTTTAAGCTGCTTTGGTAACTTCTGCGCAATTTTTGTTCGGTGTCGTAATGTTAATGCTTTCCGTTCCATAAATCTGTTGCACCACCCAGGCAATGCAAGAAAAGATGAAATACCTGGTGTGTTCTTGAATTTACCATTCTTGAGTTGTAGAGCTCGAAAACGAATTGCATTTCTTGTTACTATAATGCCATGTTGTCGTTGCTTCAAAATCCATTCATTTAGCTCTTCTTCGAGTTCTGGAAAGGATGCTACATCTCCATGACGGGCACGTTTCGTTTTGGGGATTTTTTCAAGACTGTCTTTTTGCTTACACCACAGTCTAATATTACTCTCTGCTACACCAAATTCTCTCATAGCAACACTGTTATTATGTTCTTCTGCAAACTGCAGAATGAATGAATTTTCAGGCTAGGTTTGTTTAATGAATAATATTTAAAATGAACTGTGGATAAACCGATTAACCTAACTGTGCTCTATCATTCAGTAATGGAGTGCGCATCATATCTGTGCAATGTAAAAAAATAAAGTTACTTACTAATGTAAGTAACTTTATGCGCAAATACGAAGATATGATGCGTGCTCGGTCACCGAATGCGAGTGGGTCAAGTAGATTTGGTTACATAGGCATTAGGTAGTATATATTGTGTGTGCAAATCTAATAAGATGTTATATTTTTTAGGATCCACATATAATGTGAACCCCTAACTTTAAGTAGTATTTTTTACCATAAATTGTTTGCATTATACACGATAATATATGGTAAGCTTCATTGCACATAATCCATAAATGTTTTAGGCAAAATAAAAATAAATGCATATTTTAATCTTTCATAGCACAGGGATTTGAGGATCAGTTAATAAACATTAGTTTTATCATGTAATCACCTGATGCATTACTACAAAACAGTGGAGTAATTCTGTCTTTGGAAACTTTGAATCCAGAAGCTGATCTTTAATTTTTCTAAATATATGTGCATTTTGGCATTTTTTTCCAATATAACCCGGATTCATCAGCATTGAACTGCATTATACATTTTTATAAACTTTGAGAGTTTTTTGTTTAATAAGATTTCCATCCAAGGGAATTTTCTTTTGAGTGCATCTTCTTTCCAAATCATTGTCTTAATTTTTCTCTTAGAAAATTGCGTACACGAGCAACAAGCTTTGCACTTACTGTTAACCCAGCAATAAACACTTTCTCGGATTTTATGTTCATTGTGTTTGATTGTTTGAATTGTTTATTTATTTAAATTCAAAGTCTTTACAACAACTGGTTTTTCTCCATTTTTCAACCGATCCATGATGTTAATTTTTTTTTCTTCGAGACTAATTTTCTTTTCAATATTCATTTTTTCCTTTCAATGCAATTTGTGACCATTACCCTAAAAATAATTTTTTTTTTTACATAAAAAAGCATTACATATTAATTATGTATGTAACTCACCAGAAAAGAAAGTACTCAGCTTGAGATAAAACATTTATGATTTTTAATGCACTTTCCTAGCTGAAAACGAAGACAGTTTTCAACAATAAACACTTTATATGGTATACAATTGATGTACATGTGTGCTAAAGGGTGTTTCCCCCTAATATAAATTCGCTACTTATAACTATCTGCGCAATACCAGCAGACACAAATTTAACGAAGATAAAATTTGATTTTTAAGTCGCGTGATAAAAAATATATGAAAAGATAAAGGGTTACTACAATTTCTAGACTGTGTTTTTGTCAAAACCGAGTTGTATAAGTACTGCATTGAACAAGGGTTACTACAATTTGTAGACTGCATTGTATAAGGACCGCGTTATTCGAAGGTTACCTGTACTGACATTTAAAACTATATATGGGGGGGGGGGATCCTCGACATCCATCTGTTATTTCGATGTTACGGCGGTAATCCCATAAATAATTTAAAAAATAAATTTCGACTTGAAGCAGTTCGACGTAAAATTCAAACATCGCGGACGAACTTGTTTGTGAGCGCGGCGGAAGAATACATCGTTACGATGTGTTTGGTTGGGAGAGGTGGTGTCGCTTGGGTCCCAGCATACACGCTTTGGGTACTCCGTGCTTTGTTTACATCTGCTCTCTCACTTTTGTGTTTGTGTTTTTTTGTGACTTTTTTACCCTTCAATATGGCTCCCAAATATAAGGCAGACTCTTCCAATGGCAGTGTGTCGAAGAAAAGGAAAGCCATTACATTAGAAGTGAAATTAGACATTATTAAAAGGGCAAAAAAAGGGGAAACGTTAAAGAACATCTGCTGTGCGTTGAACTTAAGTCGTACCACAGTTGGGACTATTATCAAGGATAAAGTTCACATCCTTGAGCACGTGAAAGGATTGGAGCCCATGAAATCGACTGTGATTACAAAAAAACATAGTAGGCTCATGATTGAGATGGAAAGGCTTCTTGTTCTTTGGCTTGAAGACCAGCATCAATGCCATATTCCAATTAGCCACATGTTTATTCAAGAAAAGGCGAAAAAGATTGTTTGAGGCATTGAAAAGTAAAAGGGGAAAACGAGTGCAGGTGAAGAGTTTAATGCTAGTAAAGGTTGGTTTATGCAGTTAGTTTCATTTGTCATTTTGGAATTGTTCTCATTTTAATGTTTTTTTTTTTTATTACAGTTTCATTTTTGTAATTTTTCTGTACTATATAGTAATTATGTTCTCCCTTTCATTTTCCTATGGCCTAGTTCTGTTTCTTGATATATACGTGTGACTTTAGGGTGTTTTAGGATAGGTAAGTAATTTAGGCTATGGTAATTCCGACTTGCATAGAAAATTGCCTTATGTCGGTCTGTAGGAACAGATCTCCGATGTAACTCAAGGATCCCCTGTATTTAGAAATTTATGTACATTGAATCGTACAAATATAACATTTATTTTACAAATGATATTCTATCTTTTTCAATTTGACTACTTGAATACAAGTTCTACCCTACGGTTCTTCTTTATGAATTGGTCAATAACATTGTCATAAAAAGTTGATTTTAACTTAATTTTCCCAAGCAACATGCACACTTGTAAAGGCTGACTGAAGCTCACTAGCTAGAGCTATGTTGACTGTGCATAACCTGTGGTTTAAGCAACAGAGTGAGACAATGTGAAATGGCTATGCACATGCATGAAATCACAGTGCTGCTGCGAGGACCTGTAAGCTCCTACAACGGAGCAAGCCAAGGTAGCTTTGACTAGACGATCAAGCATTGGCCTTCAATACACAAAGCAAAGCTCAATTATTGCTGCGCAAGCTTAAGACGTCTTCTGTCTACAAAAATAAAAGCCTAAATGGAATTCTTATAAATGCATGCATTTATTAACAAATAAATATTACTTCTTTCTCAATTAATGAGCTTGCGCAGCAAACATGGAGAATTCACCACTGTTGTTCACAAATCATTTAATTAAAAAAAAAATAATATATACACAATTGCATTATAATTCTTTTGTTATTTTCAATTCTTCCTAATTCAAATGTAGTTCTAATTTTCTTTTTTTAAAGCTAAATCACAATCTAGAATATCCTGCTAGTCATATATACACAAACTGACAGTAAAGCATAACTTGAGTAACCTTAATTGAATATCAATTTACATTATCTTATTGTACCCATTTCCCATCTCTCATGTATTAATGACCCCTCTTCCTTTAAATTCTTTCATCCACTTCTCTGCTGCAAGCTGATTTCTAAGTCTGTGATAGTCACCTGCCTTATCCGGATAGTGCTTTGACATTTCATATAACTTCCTTCTGTTTTGATACCTCCTCATTCCTGTTCATACTCCAAGTCAGAACTACATGGTCATTCTCACCAACATGGGACAAGTATGCCATCTCAATCACAGTCAGGTTCTCTGATGGTGTGACCAAATTCAGAACTCCAAATCCTCTTGTTCCCTCCATTACATGCTCTCTAAGACAGTTCTCTTCCAAGAAATCCAAAAATTCAGTTCCCTCGCTGCATGATGTCTCCTCTGTTTAGTTATATCATTGCTATGATTTCAATGGTGTATATAATAAGTAGTTAGTCATTATATAATCTATGAGTCCACTTGATGACTTCTTAATTCTCCTGCATAATAATAATAATAGTGATTAGTAAGTTCAATGTACTCCTCACTGTCATGCATCTTTGGAGAATGATTCCGGTAATGAAATCCTGGAGGAACCTGCATAATGATTAGTAAGTTAGTAAGTTCAATGTACTCCTCACTGTCATGCATCTTTGGAGAATGATTCCGGTAATGAAATCCTGGAGGAACCTGCATAATGATTAGTAAGTTAGTAAGTTCAAATAGATACTTCACTGTCATTCTGGAATTTTAAAAAAAATGGGGGGGGGTCAAAATTTCCTGCTTATTGACATGACAAAAATTCTTCCTCCACAATACTTGGATTTTTGTTCACAACTGTAGATTTAATCCAGAATTTACCTGTGAGATTTTAAGATCAGCTTTCATTAGTTGTCATAGTCATTAAATGATAGATTTTGTAGATGAGGCTTAGCAATGCTAGCATACTAACACAAATCCTGCATCCACTTTTGCCAGCTTAGGCAGTGAAGTAATGTCACCAGATGCAATATATTTGCTAATCTTATCTCCAAGTCATGCTCATGAATGGGAGTAGTAATTTGTGACATCATAATGATGCTAATCACATGGACTGTCGTGTGTGATGATAGATATAAATAGCTATAACCATGCCATACTATTCTGTGGATTTTGCATGTTATCTTCTACCACACCTATCTCAGGGAGCTCATGATGTGTCCACTGATATGCCATGTTACACAAACACACACAAAATTGTCTCATTCACATTTTAATCACACATACATACAAATGCATATTTACTTATGCAGTTATTTAGGACAAGTTGGATAAGGTGACAGTGCCCTGGAACAAAATATGGCAGTAACTAAACCACAGAATCCATAAAATAATATAGTATGATGCATAAGCTTGCACACATGAATTAAAGCCCTAAGTGGTGGCCCTATGGTCGCTGAAGCATGTGGCGGTGGATTTGAACTCTGGTAGAAAAAAGTGTTTTTTAAACGGCGTATAGTATGAATTCTTTTGTGAATTGTGCTACTTTTTTTTCTCGGTAACACAAGTGTTCTTTAGTGATTCTGCTTTTAGAGTTTCATTGTTATATATTATGTTATTTTTGGGTTATCGAGAAGGCAAGGTTACAGTCGGCAGCATCTGCAATGGAAGAGAAGATAAGTTTTCGCTATTTAGTGTAGATGAATATAGCGTTTATATATGTATATAATACAGTGTTTATATATATTTAGCATTTAGTTTAGTAGTTCCTCGTCAGTAAGAAATGATGGTGGCTGCAGCTGCAATCACAAATGGCATGTCACCAAATCCTCTCCCATTTAAGAACTCTATTACACATAACATAATGAAGGACTTTGTGGCATGCAGTGCTTGCAGCATGTTTTCGTCCCAGGAGTTAGATATGTGGTGGGTGAGAAAAGGGGAGTGCGTATATGTGCAAAATGTAGGCAATGGGAGGAATTCAATGAATTAGATATTTCGATAACTGACCTAGTTGCGTCAGGGATGGAAAATGAATTTGGGAGATGAGTGGTGTGATAGGAGAGAATGATGAGCAAAATATGAATGAGAAAATATGAGACATGAGTGTGGAAGGCTTGAATGACTATGAAGTTTTTGGAAATGGTCTTGATTGGAAGAATGAATGGTGAGTAAGAGTGCCTAACTTGCAGAGAGAGGATAGATGAGCTGAAAGAGGAGGTGAAATGTCTTGTGAATGAGATAAGACGTATGAAAGACGAGATTAGGAGAATGGAAGAAATGAATGCAAGGTGAATCAGAGTAGAAGTGAGAGAGAGGTTTGGGAATGATACAAGAGGAGAGAATAGAAACAGTAGGAGAGAGGGAATGCTAGAAGAGGAGAAAATAGAAACAGTAGAAGAGAGGGAGTGAGAGAGAATTATGGGAATGATAAAAGAGGGGAGAATGGAAACAGTCAGAGAGAGGAAATGAAAAGAATGCAAGGGAGTGCTGGAACCAAGGATAGAGTGATGCTAGGACTGCAGGTAAGTATGGGAGCACAGAGAGAGAGAGAGAGAGAGAGAGAGGAATACAGGTGAGCACACCACGGATCATTGACTCTCCATACATCACACTCTGTTCCTTGATTGTTCAACCATTATATCAATGACATTGTCAATGGATTGCAAGGGGATATTCAGTTTTTTGATGATGTGAAGCTGGGAAGGGTTATCAGTAATAGTGCATATGTGGCAGCCCTGCAAGAGGATTTGAATAAACTAGACAAATGAACAAATGAATTGGGTTTTGGTTTAATGCAGCAAAATGTAAAATCTTGAAGTTTGGGATCCATTGATGGGAGGATGCATACTCGATTGGAGGAGCTATACTGGAGGAAGTGGGAGGAGACAAGAGATCTGTGGGTGATGATTGATAGAAAACAGAAAATGTGGCTATGGCAATTAAGAGGGGTGAAAGGATGAATGAAATGATTGTGATGGTGGATACAAATGACTTGAGAGGCAGTGTAAATCAGGGGGCGAGAAATCTGAGATTCTTGCTTGAGGTTGTGCAAAAGAAAACACAGAGAGGAAAGATTGTGTGTGTTGCCCAGGTATGATAGTAACCAGCTAAGCAGAAGAGCAGTAATAATGAATGGCATAATAGCTAGAATGTGTCAGAAGAGAGCATCGGAATATGTGGATGCTTCAAAAGAATTTGAGGACAGAGGGGAACTGTATGCGAGAGACCGCTTGCATTTGAATGAGGAAGGATGAAGGCATCTAGAGAGATTGCTATTTTCTGAACAAGTCAGTGTGTCAATGCAAGAAAACTAGAATTCCTAGGGTGGATGGTAACAGGGGTGGCCTCTTGTGGGAATGGGTGCTTGGAGAAAAGGGGATGAGATCAGGTAACACTGAGTCCAGTGGGGTCCAGAGGGGAATGATAGCTATAGAAGCAGTGACATTTTTATGCTTTATACTAATTGCAGCTTATTCCACTCATTTACCACACTAAAAGTAAAGAACCCAGCACTAACACCCATGCTAACCACGCTCTTGCCCAGCTTCCATAGGTGTCTGCTAGTTCTCCCACCACCAGTCCTGATCTCAAAAATATCCTCTGAATTAATCCTATAGAATCCTTTTAGCAATTTGAATGTCTCAATCATATCTCCCCTTTTCCGCCTATCAACTAGTTTCTGCAACCCACAAATCTTCAACCTGTTCTCATATGGTTCATTCCATAGACCTGCTATCATCTTAGTCATTCGCCTCTGGATCCTCTCCACCTCCTCCCCATCAAGAAGGAACCGAGGTGACCAAATCTGGGCACAGTAGTCGAGATGAGGTCTTATCAGGGCTTGGTACAGAGGTACAATAACTTGCTTGTCTCTGCTCATCAAGGTATTTTTTAACACCCAAGTGAGTTGATGAGCTGATTTAGCTACTTTTGCAATGTGCCCCCTAATCTTCATCTCCCTATCCACCAACACTCCCAAGTCCCTGGCCTCATCAATCTCTTGGAGTACAGTTCCACCAATGTGGTATACTGCTGCTAATCTTTTCACCCCAAAATGCATAACCTTACATTTTGCCACATTAAAATGACATCCATTCTCCTTAGCCCAGAACTCCAATCTATCTAAGTCATCCTGCAAAATTTTGACATCTTCTGCATTCACTATTGCCCTACCCAACTTTGCATCATCAGCGAACAAATGAACTGTTCCACTTAGATCCTTCCCTATATCGTTAATGAACAGATTAAACAGCAGTGGTCCAAGAACAGAACCCTGCGGCACACCACTAGTCACAGACCATCTTTTGGACTCAATTCCTGAATAAACTACTCTCTGATATCTCTCTATCAACCACCCACCTATCCATCTCACCAACCCTATATCCATTCCCATATATTGTGGTTTACAGATTAGAATTCCATGTGGTATCCTGTCAAACGCCTTTGCCAGGTCCAGCAGTATCACTGTAAACCCATTTCCCTTATCCAGTTCAGCCATCACCTTGTTATAAAACTTGAGCAAGTTACTGAGGCATGATCTACCCTTCACAAAGCCATGCTGTCCCCTCTACAGTATCTCATTTTCATTAATCCATTCCTGTATTTTTCCCTTGACTCCTTTATCCAAGACCTTGACAATGACTCCTGATATGCTGATCGGTCGGTAATTTACCACCATAGTCTTGGATCCTCCTTTATGCAGTGAAACTATTTTCCCCTCTTTCCACGCCTTCGAGACTAAACCAGACACGAGACTCAGATTAAACAACATGGTCAAGGGCACTGATAATTCCTTAGCTGCTTCACGCAAGACCCGTGCCGGTATACCATCCAATCCCACAGATGTATTCACATTAAGGTTCAGTAATAAACTATTCACCTCCACTTCATTCATCACGATTCCCATATAAACTAATGGTTCCTTTATTTTTTCAATGTCACCACCTGGATGATATACTTTTGCAAAGTGCACGCTCAGTAACTCCACTGTATCGACTGGTTCAGTGACCTCCTTTCCATCGTCATTCCTTAAAATCATTTTGCCATGTACAGTTTTTTCTTACTTGCAGCATATTGAAAAAATTGTGTGGGATTCTCTTTTGCTTACCTAGTTTCCTTTCATAATCGGCTTTTGCTGTTTTTACCACACTTGTTACCCTTCTGGCTGCACTTTATACCGTTCGTGTGCCTGCAGGTCACCCCTTTCCTTAAATTCCCTCCACAGTTATTTCTTTTTTTGCAGCTCAAGCTTAATGGTGTTATTCATCCATTTAACCCCTACTTGTTTTACTATTCGGACGCTAGGTATACAATCAGCTATAACCTCCTATAAATGCTCCTTGACCACTTCCCATTCTCTATCGACGTCCAGCCCTTGCAGTTGTACATGCCATGGCACTGATCCAAGCAATCTCCTAAGCTTGTCAAACTTGCCAGCACGGTAATTCCACATATACCCTGTCTTAATTAAAAATTCCACACCTTTAGCCACCTGCCAAGTCAAGACCCTATGATCAATCTCACCAATAGGTGGCAACATGGTCATATTCATTACAGTCAAATTGTGAGATGCTATTACCAGGTCAAGCACTCTCATACCCCTAGTATTTTCAATTACATGCTGTCTCAGATAGTTTTCCCTTAATAATTGAATAAAATCCATTTCCTTCCTCACATGTGTCCTCTCCTCCTCCTTCCAATCAATGTTACCATAGTTGAAATTTCCCATAATAATTACCCTCCTTCCACTCATTTAATCAATTTGTTTATGCATACTATCTCCACCATTTATTCCATCACCTGGTCTATAGCAGCATCCAACTGTATATTTTATTCTGCCAGTCTCAATCTCACACCAAATAGCCTCAAATGAGCTCCTTTCACTATCTTGCATTACAACCTCAATTCACCTTGGCTGCAGTTCATCAGCTATCATCAATAACACCCCTCCCCCCATTTTATTCTCTCTGTCCCTCCTAAACACACTATAACCTACACATTCTATCCCACTAACTATATCATCTTCCGTCAGCCATGTTTCACTAATGCCAATAACCTGTGGCCAGAAAGAGCCAATCAAGGCCAAAAATTCTTCCTTCTTGTTCCTAATACTCCTGGCATTAGTATACATGAAATGCAGTGATCCCTTTGTCCAACCCCTATCTTGATGCGTTATTCTAAATGTCCCATTCCCATCCCCATGGCTCGGGTACATTTATACACTCAACTGTCTCACTGATGTTTGCATATCCACTCTTCTCCCCCCCCCTCCTTGGTAATTCTAGTTTCCCTGGTTCTGCACATCCATTTTCACTTCATTCAGCAACTCCACACACCAAGTCCATTCAAATGTAGGCCATCCATCTTGTATAAGTCCTTTTGCCCATCAAACTCATTCCACACGTCCACGAATTCCACACCACACCATACCATCTACATAACCTGTGCGTAATGTCATTTGTGATTATGGCCCTCCTTCTAAACTTCTCTCTGTCATACCGCGGCAACAGACTCACTATTTTAACTCTGCCACTCTTTTCTTTCGCTACCTTTAACAATGCTTTCAAGTCCTCTCTCATAAAAAATTTATCACCTTTCAATTCATTCGTACCAGCCACAATTGTTATTTCTTTCACCATCTGTTTTTGCACTCTAATGCTCTCACTTACATCCTTAAATTTCGCACCCGGTAAGTACGATTTAGTTACACTCCCATCTATTACTCCTCTTAATAATGAGTCACCATACAACACTCTCTCCTTCATTTCGGAAACTCGCCCACGCTGTTTATTTACGTTAGCCGAATCACTCTGGAAAGAGTTTTGCAGGTGCTCTAATTGCCGCTGCGCATCTTGTATCACTGCGCGCAGCCTAGCGATCTCACTTCCTACAAATAATTCCTTCTTTTTTATCATTCAAACCATTTTCTCTTTCTGTATAGTTGCTCTCACTCTTTCTTAGATCACCGCTCTCGTTGCCATCTTGTACATCGCAATTCCCTATCAAGCCACTATTTTCATTCTCATTCTGGCTTTCTTCAACCATAACTGTCTCACAACCTGATGCATACTTCAACTCCTCACTTTGCTTACACTTTCTGCACGTTCTCCCACCACTACCTCTTTCAATCCAAACTCCAGCCTCATTCGGGAATGCATACATTCCACACACATCACATTGGACAAATTCTCTCACATTATAGTTTTTGAACAATGATGTCGTATTTTTTGGACGCCATTATCTTACATCGCATTGCCGCCATATTCAAATCCATGAAATGTATCGTTAAATACTGAATTAAATAACGGACTTCACACCAAAATAACTCAGAAACAACAAGCTACCAAAATTAGACAATATTACGTTATGATTTTAACCTATATTCTAATTTTCATTCAAAATTATACTTAACTTTCGGGAGCTCCCTGAAAATACGACTGACCGTCTGCAATATCGAAATGGTATAGAAGCATGTTTAGAAGAGATAGCATCAGTCTGGCCAAATCTTATTGGGATCTCAGAGACTTGGTTGACAGAGGATGATATAATGTTTTAATAAGGAAATACCATGTGCAGACATATGAATTCAAAAATATAATAACGGAATAACTCACATAAAATATTATTTAATAGTATAATTTTCACCTGTGTATCTCGGGCATCTTCAGTACATTTATAAAGTTAATTGAACAATAACTGACAATTCAAAAGGGTGCCACTTAAGTGGCTAATGTAAGATAACTAAAAAGATCAAAAAATTCCTAACTAAAAAATAAAATAAAATAAATAAATATATATTATTATTAAAAACAACACTTAAGTCCACAGTAATATCTTTAATTAATAAATAAGGTAGATATTTTGTACTAAAACTAATAGTACATCTTCAGTGTTACAAACAGATAGGAATAGAATACAAGTAACAAACATATGGTGGATCACCTATTAAAATACAATGTTGTTGCGAGCTAGGAAATGAAAGAAACTAATAAATAATTAATATTTAAGATAATTAGTTTTTTAATGATTACATAAAATAAAAGTCTCCCAGATCCTAGGAGTGAGATCGCGTTGTTGAGCGGAGCGATACATAGAGCAAAGCGTCAGCTAGAGCGTATGCACAAATGCCTGCTGAGTGTACCAGCCAATAATAAAAAAGTATGATAGGAAAAATAAGAGTATGATTGTGAACGTAAACAAAATGAAGGAGTGAGTGCTGTATGGAGATTCATTAGTACGAGGTGTGTTAGTAGAGGACTTGACAAAATCATACTAATCTGGTGCGACCATCAAGGACATAAGTGAGTCTATTAGAGAGCAAAAGGAAAGGGTGAAAGAAATGATAGTTGTGGCAGGTACGAATGATTTGAAAGGAGATAAAATGGAAATGATAGAGGACCTGAATGAATTGTTTGAGGTAGCAAAAGAAAAGAGAGAGAGAGAGTTAGGATGATTAGTCTTTTGCTCCGGTATGACAGTGAAGTGATCAGAAGGAGGGCGATAATTGCAAATGACTTTATGCGTGGGTTATGCATGATGAGTGGTGTGGAATTTGTGGACGTGTGGAATGAGCTCGATGGGCGAAAGGATCTATATAAGATGGATGGTTTGCATTTGAATGGATTCGGTGTAAGGAGACTTGAAAAAGTTTTGCTGAATAAAGTGGATGTGCAGAATCAGGGAAACTAGATTTATTAAGGGGGGGGAGTAGATATGCAAACCTTAGGGAGGCATGAAAAAGTGTTGCTGAATAAAGTGGATGTGCAGAATCAGGGAAACTAGATTTATTAAGGGGGGAGTAGATATGCAGACCTTAGGGAGGCAGTTGACTGTATGAATGAGTATAATATGCCCGAGCAAATAAGGACAATAAATCAGAATGGAATAGTTAGTATAAGGCATCAAGGTAGAGATGGGGGCTAACGGGGGTCTGCAATTCATGTACGCTAATGCTAGGAGTATTAGGAACAAAAAGGGAGAATTTTTGGCCTTGGTTGGTACTTCCAGACCACAGGTTATTGGCATTAGTGAAACATGGCTGACTGTAGAAGATATAGCTAGTGGGATTGAATGTGATGGGTATAGTGTGTTCAGGAATGACAGAGAGAATAAAATGGGGGGGAGGAGTATTGTTGATGATAGCTGATGAGCTGCAGCCAAGGAGAATAGAAGTTGAATTGCAGGATAGAGAAATGAGCACATTTGAGGCCATTTGGTGTGAGATTATGGCTAGCAGAACAAAATATACAATTGGGTGCTGCTATAGACCAGGTTATGGAAAAGATGGTTAAAATAGTATGCACAAGCAAATAGAAGAAATGAGTGGAAGGAGGGTAATTATTATGGGAGATTTCAACTATGGTAGCATTGATTGGAGTGAGGAGAGGACACACAGGAGGAAGGAATTGGATTTTATGCGTTATTAAGGGATAACTATCTGCGACAGCATGTAATGGAAAATACGAGGGATCAGGGAGTGCTTGACCTAGTAATTGCATCTGAGGATTTGGCTGTAACTAATATGACCACTTTGCCACCAATTGGTGAGGGTGATCATAGGGTCTTGACTTGGGATGTGGCTAAAGGTGTAGAATTTTCAATTAAGACAGGGTACATGTGGAATTATCGGGCTGGTAGGTATGACAAGCTTAGGAGTTTGATTGGTTCAGTGCTATGGCATGTACAACCGCAAGGGCTAGAAGTTGATAGTGCATGGGAGGCAGTTAAGAAGTGTTTGCATGAAGCAATGGCTGACTGTATACCTAGAGTCCAAATAATAAATCAAGTAGGGGTTAAATGGATGAATAACACCATTAAGCTTGAGCTGCAAAAAAAGAAACAACTATGGAGGGAATTTAAGGAGAAAGGTGACCAGCAGGCACATGAACGATATAAAGCGCAGGCCAGAAGGGTAACGAGTGTGGTAAGAAAAGCAAAAAAGGATTACAAAAGAACATTGGCCATGCAAGCTAAAGAGAATCCTAAACAGTTTTTTAGATAAGTAGCAAGTAAAAGGAAAAATATACATGGCAGAATGATTTTAAAGAATGCTGATGGTAAGGAGGTAACTGAATCAGTTGATATAGGTGAGTTACTGAGTGAGCACTTTGCAGGAATATATCATCCAGGTGGTGACATTGCTGAAATGAATGAACCAATAGATTATATGGGAATTGTGGTGAATGAAGTGGAGGTGAGTAGTCTATTGCAAAACCTCAATGTCAATACATCTGTGGGATTGGATGGTATATCAGTTCGTGTCGTATGTGAAGAGGCTAAAGAATTGTCAGTACTCTTGACCATTTTGTTTAATTTGAGTCTGGGGTCTGGGTTAGTCCTGTGGGGGTGGAAAGAGGGAAAATAGTTCCACTGCCTAAAGGAGGTTTCAAGACTGGTGTTGTAAATTACTGACCGATCAGCATATCAGGAATTGTTGTCAAGTTCTTGGCAACATGGATAGATGAAAATGGGATATTGGGGATATTGTATGGGGACAACATCGTTTTGTGAAAGGTAGATCATGCCTCAGTAACTTGCTCAACTTTTATAACACGGTGACGTGTAACTGGATAAGGGTAATGGGTTTACAGTGATTCTACTGGACCTTGCCAAGGCCTTTGACAGGATACCATATGGAACTCTAATCAGTAAACTGGAGCAGATGGGGATGGATATAGGGTTGGTGAGATGGATAGGAGGGTGGTTGATGGAGAGATACCAGAGAGTGGTTTATTCAAGAGTTGAGTCCAAAAGATGGCTTGTGACTAGTGGTGTGCCACCGGGTTCTGGTCTTGGACCACTACTTTTCAATTTTTTTTATCAGTGATATAGGAAAGGATCTGAGAGGAAGTGTTCACTTGTTTGCTGACGATGCAAAGTTGGGTAGAGCAATTGTGAGTGCACAGGATGTCAAAATTTTGCAGGATGATTTGGATAGTTTGGAGAACTGGGCTAGGGAAAATGGATGTCAATTTAATGTGGCAAAGTGTAAGGTTATGCATTTTGGGGTGAAAAGATTAGCAGCAGTATATCACATTGGTGGAACTGTACTCCAGGAGATTGATTAGGCCTGGGATTTGGGAGTGTTGGTGGATAGGGAATTGAAGTTTAGGGGGCACATTGCAAAAGTGGCTAAATCAGCTTCAAATCACTTGGCTTCTGAAAAATACTTTAACAAGCAGAGACAAACAAGTTATTGTTCCGCTGTAATGAGCCTTGATAAGACCCCATCTAGACTACTGTGCCCAGATATGGGCAGCAGGGTTTCTTCTTGTTGGGGAGGAGGTGGAGAGGATCCAGAGAAGTGACCATGATGATAGCAGGTCTGTGGAATGAACCTTATGAGAATCGGTTGAAGATTTGTGGGTTGCAAAAATTGGTCGATAGGCAGAAAAGGGGTGATGTGATTGAGACATTCAAATTACTGAAGGGTTTCTATAAGATTAATCCAGAAGATATATATTTGAGAATAGGACTGGTGGTGGGAGGACTAGGGGCCATACATGGAAGCTGGGCAAGAGTGTGGTTAGCAGGGGTGTTCGAGCTAGGTTTTTTTACTTGTATAGTGGGGAATGAGTGGAATAAGCTGCCAGAGTCTGTTGTGGGTACTACGACCGTGAATGAGTTCAAGGCGAGGCATGATAGATACTGTGTGAATGTCGAATAGTTGTTCTTAACACGATGTTAGGGCCTCCCTCGATGAGTCTGCCGACTCCTTGGAGTTGTCTGGAATAATAATCTTCTAGAGAGAGAGGCATTCATATCAATTTAAATTTGGTCTGTGTAAAAAAGCTTCACAACTTTCTTTAAAGAGGCGTTCATATTTGAACCCTGCATCTATGAAGGAAAATAGCTTTATCCCACTGAATATTACGGGTAGTGGTAACACTGTGTTGTGCTAGACCAGACTTCTGAAGTTTGTTGTAATCAATATAATATTGATGTTCTTTAATTATTTTATCTACAGAATGCCCAGTTTGTCCAAAATAAGAAACGTCACATTTACAAGGAATTTGGGAAATGCCAGCCTTTTGTAGAAGGCAATAAGAAAGAAATTTTGTTGATAGGAATATAAGTGGGAATCAATTGGTACTTGTTTAAAATTCTACCTATAGTTTCTGAGATTCCTGGAATGTAGGGGATTAAAGTCCACAGTAATAACTTTAATTAATAAATTAGGTAGATTTTTCGTACTTAAGCTAATAGTACATCTTCAGTGTTATAAACCAATAGGAATAGAATCAAGTCTTGTCTCGTTCTTGAAGTGCCCTAGACATTGGACAGATCCTACATAAAAAATTCAACAGATTTCCTGGAAAAAATGAAGGATTTAAAAATCAAAGAGTCTGAGTTGTTAGTCAGTTTTGACATTGTATCTCTATTTACCAATATCCCATTAGCCGACACAGTCAATTTATTATATGAACATTACCTCCAGATATCGCAAAAATTTTTGAATTGGTTATCCATTCAGGTTATTTTAGTTGGAAAAACAAGTTCTACAAACAAGTTAAAGGTACTGCCTTGGGGTAGTCCTTTGTCTCTACCTTTGGCTAACTATTTTTTGAAACAATTCGAAGAGACTATGTTTTCATCCATTTACCCTCACCCATCTCTTTGGTATCGTTATATCGATGATGTTTTTGCCGTTTGGTCACATACTGAAGATGAGCTTTTCACCTTTCTGCAACAGATAAATAGCCTTCATCCTCAAACGTGTGGACAGACTTATGTGTTCGTCGAACATGTTGTTTATTATTTTGATGGTATAATAGAACACAGAAACTAAGTAAATAATTAATTTATTAACTTAATGCTGATATTTCGCTGGTGTTATAATTCTCAGACTCTAGGACTCTAGTAATATATGATAGCTTTTTTTTTTTTTTTTTCCCAGAAAGAGGGCCCCAAAATCAGGACTCTAGTCTTTGTGTTGCTGCTACAATTTTGTTTAAGTACACCATGTTGTTTTAGTCTCGCGTATTGTGACAAACAGTGTTTTTGTGCTCTGAAGATGCTAGTTATAACACCAGCGAAATATCAGCATTAAGTTAATAAATTAATGATTTATTTAGTTTCTGTGTTCTATTATACCGTCAAAATAATAAACAACATAGCCTTCATCCTCGTATCCAATTCACCATGGAAAATGAAAATTCTAGTACTTTATTATTTTTGGACATCCTGCTTACTCGAACGTCTTCAAAAATTTGGCATTCTTAAATCTCTAATTAATAGGGCACATAATGTTTGCTCTTCTCCAGAAATCTTACACCAAGAACTTTCCTTATTAAAAAGTTAACAGAATCTAATAATTACCACCCTAATCAAATCCAACAGATAACGGAATTTTATGTTCCAATACCTAAGCTTTCTTCAACAGTGCGCAGTTCCAATCCCCTAAATTTTAGGAATCTCAGAAACTATAGGTAGAATTTTAAAAAAGTACCAATTGATTCCCACTTATATTCCTATCAACAAAATTTCTTCCTTATTGCCTTCTACAAAAGATAAACTGTCATCTCTGTCTTTGGCTGGCATTTCTCAAATTCCTTGTGAATGTGATGTTTCTTATTTTGGACAAACTGGGCGTTCTGTGGATAAAATAATTAAAGAACATCAATATTATATTGATTACAACAAACTTCAGAAGTCTGGTCTAGCACAACACAGTATTACCACTACCCATAATATCCAGTGGGATAAAGCTATTCTACTTCATAGATGCAGGTTCAAATATGAACGCCTCTTTAAAGAAAGTTGTGAAGCTTTTTTACACCGACCAAATTTAAATCGAAATGATTGCCTCTCTCTCTCTCTCTCTCGAAGATCTGGGAGTCTTTTATTTTATGTAATCATTAAAAAACTAATTATCTTAAATATTAATTATTTATTAGTTTCTTTCATTTCCTAGCTCGTGACAATATTGTATTTTAATAGATGATCCACCAAATGTTCGTTACTTGTATTCTATTCCTATCTGTTTGTAACATTGAAGATGTACTATTAGTTTTAGTATGAAATATAATCGTCTGAAGAACAAAAGGAGTGGGCCTGATGAACTAGTGTTTTAATATTTCCTGCGTTTTGACTGGGATGGTGATGAGATTCAGCATGGATATAATGGTCTGTATGAGTTTTCTTTCTATAGACTGAGAAATGTAGGTTACTATCTGTTTGGCAAATTATTAATTAAAGTTATTACTGTGAACTTACGTGTTGTTTTTAATAATAATACTATGCCACAGGTCCCTCTAAAAATAAAAATAAATTTTTATTTGTTTTTATTTGAAATTTAAATAAATATATATATATATATTCAATAAAAAGTTAGGTTAGCTGATTTATAAAGTACTATCTCCCATAAAGAGGATTTGCGTAAACCATCGGATCTGTTTAAGTTAGGAGATTGAAGTAGAGTTGCACATGTTTCCTTATAAAGCCAAAGCCATTTCATGAGGAACCAACTTTTGTGTAGGACTCTTGTCTTGTTCTATTGAACTCTATGTCTAGTGATGGTGGCATGTTTTGAAAGTCCAGACTTTTCATGTTCAAGGTATTGAATATAAGACTGGTGATCTTTTAGCCGAATAGAAGCACTTCTTCCTGTTTGTCTGAAATAAGATAATCCACTAGAGCAAGGAATCTGGTAGGCACCTGGATAACTAAGATGTGGAAGCTTGTCCTTTGGAGAAGTGAGAAAGGTGGAGATATTTCTGAAAGGTCAAAAGGCAACAAAAATATTCAGTGGTTTTAAAACTTTTGCTATATGTTCACTAATGCTATGCACATAAGGTATAGAAATGTGCGTTAATTCTTCTGAAAAGGAAGACATATTAAAACTACTCAAAGCTCTTTTGATGACAGAATTCTTATATCCATTAGATAAAAAAGGAGGAAATAATATATTGCAGTTCTTTTTGTAACAGATCGTCTGAAGAACAAAAGGAGTGGGCCCGATGAACTAGTGTTTTAATATATCCTGCCTTTTGACTGGGATGGTGATGAGATTCAGCATGGATATAATGGTCTGTATGAGTTTTCTTTCTATAGACTGAGAAATGTAGGTTACTATCTGTTTGGCAAAGGATTAAAAGATCTAAAACAGCTAACTGCTTATTTGATTCTGCTTCTAGGGTGAACTGGATCCTTGGATGAAGTGCATTTAACTTAAAGTGAAACTGTTGATGTTCATCAGAAGAGCCATTCCTGTTAGCCTTTTTAGATCTTTTAATCCTTTGCCAACCAGATGGATTTGAATTTTGCAAAGACATTTGACAGGGTTCCACATGATATGCTGATATTTAAGTTGCAGCACATGGGTTTAAATGTCGTGTTAGTCAAATGAATTCAGGATTGGCTCTCTGATAGGTATCAGAGAGTTGTATATGGTGGGGCACTATCAATGAAGCAGAAGGTTACAAGTGGTGTTCCACTGAGCTCATGCTGGGATCTGTATTGTTCGTCCTTTATATCAATGACATTGTCAATGGATTGCAAAGGGATATTCAGTTGTTTGCAGATGATGTGAAGCTAGGAAGGGTTATCAGTGATAGTGCAGATGTGGCAGCTCTGCAAGAGGATTTCAATAAACTAGACAAATGAGCAAATGAATGGGGGGGGGGGTCTGTTTAATTCAGCAAAATGTAAAGTCTTGAAGTTTGGGATCCATTAATGGAAGGATGCTGAAATTCAGGAAGCATATTGCACAGGTAATGAAGGTAACCCAGAGGATTGCTGCAATACTGATAATGATGCTGACCTGCAGAGATAAAAGAGTTATCATTCCATTGTATAAGACCCTGATCAGACCACACTTAAACTATTGTTCTCAAATTTGGTCCCCAGGATTTGAACGGTATAAATTAACCGTGGAAAGGGTATAGAGGCAGATAACAAAGATGGTTTCAGGACTGTACAGTTAGGAGGATCAACTGAGGGAATGTGCACTGCAGAGTTTGGCAAATAGAAGAAGGAGAGGTGATATGATCAACACTTTTAAACTGTTGAGGAACTTCCCAATGTCTACCCTGTTTTAAACAGGGTAGACATTGGGAAGTTCTTTCGCTTGGTGGAACGGTGAGAAGGAGCAATGACAAGGGGCCATCAACGGAAGTTACGAAAGGAAGCTGTAAGCAAGAGGGTGAGGAGTGGTTTCTTTGCGTGGAGGGTGGTGAAGGTACTGAATACCACTCATTGAATGGTGAATTAGTTCAATGAGTGGTATGATAGACTGTGTTTCCTAAGAAGGATCTCCCATGATAAGTCTTTTGACTCCATGGAGGCCTGAATAATAATAAAAGTATTACCTTGATCACAACACCACAACCACACAAAGTCCCATCATGGGTATGGCCTGGTGTCAAGATTAACAGTGACATCACATCCTGTGACAACTCTACTGTCAGAGCTGAATAGATCAAGATGAAGGAAATGTGTTTGCTAATAAAAAAAAAAAGTGCCTTATTTCCATAAACTAACATTTAGATAAGATTCAGTTTGGAAATTGGTATAAAAGTTAATGTAGGTGCCAGTGAGGAGAGCCTTTGACTAACTGAGCAGGAATGTTGCAGCAGCAATGCTGATAATGTAATCCAGGATAACTTGACATTGGAAATATCCCAATTAAAAGAAATTATTAGAAAGTTGACTAGAGAATTTAAAAAAAGTGGAGAAACATTGAAAGTAACTTTGGATAAGAAAAATAATCAGAACAAAAAGAGGCAGGAAACAAGATAAGTTAATTAAAATATAAGGAAAAGAGAAGTATTATTATTATTATTATTCAGCCTCCTTGGAGTCAAAATACTCATTGTGGGAGATCCTTCCTAGGAAACACAGAGTCTATCAAGACTCATCATGGGCGTTCCCTCCTAGGAAACACACAGTCTATCATACCACTCCTTGAATTCATTGATCATTCTTGCTCTCACCACTCTATCAGGCAATGCATTCCACCGTTCACCCACCCTCCATGCAAAGAACTCATTCCTTCCCACTGTTCCACAGGCGAATGAACTCCCCAGGATCAACCTTGTAACTCCCTGTCAACAGTTTAAAAAATCTCAATCATATCACCTCTCCTTCTTCTATCTTCCAAACTCTGCAATCCACATTCCCTTAGCCAGTCCTCATAACTAACATTGTAGTCCTGAAACCATCTTTGTTATTTTCCCCTGTACCCTTTCCACAGTTGATTTATCCCTTTCAATTTTTGGGAACAAAAATGAGAACAATAGTTTAAGTATGATCTGATCAGGGTCTTTTACAATGGAATGATAACTCTTTTATCTCTGCAGGTCAGCATCATTCTCAGTATTGTAGCAATCTTCCGAGTATGCATCCTCCCATCAATGAATCCCAAACTTCAAGACTTTACATTTTGCTGCATTAAACCAGTATCCCCATTCATTTGCTCATTTGTCTAGTTTATTCAAATCCTCTTGCACTGCTACCACATCTGCACTAATACTGATAATCCTTTCCAGCTTCACATCCTCTGCAAACAACTGAATATCCCCCTGCAATCCATTGACAATGTCATTGATATAAAGTTTATGGTGATTCAGTCATGAAATTTTCACTAGCCAAATGAAGTCACACCTTCGAGCTTCTCAGTGGTAAAAAATTAAAGATGTAACAAATGCATTAGAAAAACAGAAGCAATAAGTAAAAGATGTGATAGTTCTTGTTGAAACTATTGATTTAAGCAGTGACAAATGTAGTATGAAAGAGAGTATGAAAGGTCTATTGCAAGAAAGAAAAGTGAGACAATAAAAACTGTTGGTTTGCTACTGAGATGCTACAATACCAAGTCAAGGAGGAGGATTATCATAGCAAATGATTCAGTGTGCAGGCTGCAGAAGAAAAAAAACAGTTTGAGTTTTTTTTATCTCTCTTGGGAGGAATAGTGAGAATATGTGTAATCTTAGTTATGGTATGCAAATGAGATTATGATACGAATGTCATTGAGTATGGTTATGTATCTGGCAAATGGGTGCAGGGGCGCGCCAGCCATATGTACAATGTGTGCGATGCACACAGGTACCAGGATAGTAAAGGTGCTAAAGAGGAGGAAATATTTTAAAAAAAACGTTTTTTAAAGTGATTTTTTTATTGGAGGGGTGGGGGGATAGGGGCGCCAACTACAGTTTTGTACACAGGCGCCGGATAGTACTGGTACGCCCCTGAATGGGGGTAAATGTACACTTTGAGTTTGGACGTTTTAAGTGTATCTGGTGAGGGAAAAGAGACAGTTGTCAAACAGGACCAAGCATACTGTAGATTTAAGCAAGAAAAAACCAGGTGGTAGTTATTTATATCTATATGCAAATGCTAGGTTCATCAGGAATAAAGCGATTGAGTTTGTTGTGTTATTAAATATATTCTGGCTTCAGATTTGTTGGCATTAGTGAAACCTTGATACTTGATTCCAGTTGTAACTGGAATCAAGTATCAAGGGTATAGTATTTTTAGAAATGATACAAGAAGATAATAATTGGGTTGAAGAGCTGTTGTATAACCAGGATAAGAATTTGGCATGGACAGGAATATCTGCACGTATGTGCCGAATGTCCATGCCAAATTAACATTCAGTGGAATTGGCTAGATCGTTGACACATTTGTATAATTTGATTCTCTCAGCTCAAAACTTAACACAGAAATGGAAAGATTGTGTGATAGTTCCATCCTATAATGGTGGTGCAAAAACTGATATGTCTAACTACCGATGTATCAGTATATCTGGTGTGGTGCTGGTGGTGAATATATTAGAGAAATTTGTAAGAATTCACATAGAAATGGGTTGGCAACTGTGTAATGTTCTGCAAGAAACAGCATGTGTTTACTAAAGGGAGGTCATGTTTTAACAATTTGCTTATATTTTTTGACATTGTTACAGCTGAGATGGATAAAGGGGATGAATACACTGATACTTTTTTTTGGAAATTGTGGAGACAACTACCGTGTTTGAATAAAAACTTGAGTTTAATATTACTAAAATTTTACAATTCGACGTTTCAACCTTTATCTCAAGGTCATCTTCTGGAGCGTACAAATATACACAAGAAACAAGCTATACTACAATCATACTGGTTCGTTAAAGACACTGACTAACCGCTACCACAATTGTTGGCCTGACCTCTGGTGAAAAAAAAAAAAAAAAAAAAAAATTATACATCAGCGCTAGAGTCCTATTATTTGTGTTGTCTACTATATACATATATTAACATCATTCCAGCCAGTTGGAGTGGAATGGTTTCTAATACTAGCAGATTGGCTAGAGTCCTGACTTATGTTGAATCTTTCATATTAGGTTGGCTAAATGTGTGCCATCCAGATCCTTGGAATTTTCATACCATCTTTATTGTTGATATTTGGGTGGTTTATCAGGATTTCGCAGGATTCTTTAAATTTTCTTTCATACCATGTTTTTGTGCTGTGTAAGGAGCAGGTGCTTTTCCAGTTGATTTGGTGTAAGGTGTTAAGTGCATGGTCTGAGAGGCCTGATTCACCATAATGGTTATATTTAATGTGTCTAATGTGTTCTTTCTTGCGTATAGGGATTGTCTGTCCTGTTTCACCAATGTACAGTAAGTTACAGGTGCAGCGGATGCAATAGACTCCAGGATGTGCTAATGGGAGGAGAGGATCCTTAGAGGAGCTGAATATGGTTTTAAGTTTAGTGGGTGGTTTAAAGGTGGCATTGAGGTTATAATGTTGTAGGATTCTGTTGATTTTTTCTGATAGCCCTTTAATGTATGGGATGGCTATGGTTTTACTGTAATCTAGATTCGTTTTTGTTGTGATTTTATAGAGTATTTTATTGACAGTATTTTTGTTATAGCCATTGTTTATGAATGTGTCACTAATGATTTTTAGTTCTTGTTTCAGGGCTTGCTGGTTAGAGCAAATAGTTGTGGCTCTGTTTTTAAGGATATTTATGACTCCATATTTTTGTGCTGGGTGGTGGTATGAATTCGCATGTATGTATTGGCCCGTGTGTGTCGGTTTTCGGTAGACTGTGAAGGATAGACTGCCTGAAGGAAGACGTGTAACTAGTGTGTCTAGGAACGGGGCGAATTTTGGTTTTCGATTTCGATGGTAAATTGTATGCGTTTGTGTTGTTTGTTTAGGTGGCTGAGGAATGTGTTTAGCGTTTGTCGCCCGTGCGGCCAGATCGTGAACACTTCGTCAACGTATCTGAGCCAGATTGTTTGTTGAAGCGTGGCGGAGTCAAGAGCCCTTTGCTCAAAGGTTTCCATGTAGAAGTTCGCGATTGGGAGAGATAATGGTGAGCCCATGGCTGTACCTTCCTTTTGTAGGTAGAATTTGTTTTGCCACACGAAGTAACCGGACTTTAGTACATGGGCAAAGAGGGCCATAATGTCGTGCGGAAATTTGTTCTGTAGTAGGAGAATTGTGTCATTGATGGGGACATTAGTGAAAAGGGCAGTAACGTCAAAACTGACTAATAAGTCGTCTTTGTCGAGTGTTATGTTTTTGATTTTGTTTATAAAGTGTTGTGTGTTTTTTATGTAGGAGGGGGAATGACCTACCAACTCCTTGAGTGTTGCCGCTAATTTCTTGGCTAGGTGGTAATTGGGTCTGTCAATTCCTTCCACAGTAGGTCGAAGGGGCACATTTTGTTTGTGTATTTTTGGAACCCCATATATTCTGATTCCGCCACGCTTCAACCGACAATCTGGCTCAGATACATTGACGACGTGTTCGCGATCTGGCTGCATGGGCGACAAACGCTAAACACATTCCTCAGCCACCTAAACAAACAACTCAAATGCATACAATTTACCATCGAAATCGAAAACCAAAATTCGCTCCCGTTCCTAGACACACTAGTTACATGTCTTCCTTCAGGCAGTCTATCCCTCACAGTCTACCGAAAACCGACACACGCGGGCCAATACATACATACAAATTCATACCACCACCCAGCACAAAAATATGGGGTCATAAACACCCTTAAAAACAGAGCCACAACTATTTGCTCTAACCAGCAAGCCCTGAAACAAGAACTAAAAATCATTAGTGACACATTCATAAACAATGGCTGTAACAAAAATACTGTCAATAAAATACTCTATAAAACCACAACAAAAACGAATCTAGATTACAGTAAAACCATAGCCATCCCATACATTAAAATGCTATCAGAAAAAATCAACAGAATCCTACAACATTATAACCTCAATGCCACCTTTAAACCACCCACTAAACTTAAAACCATATTCAGCTCCTCTAAGGATCCTCTCCTCCCATTAGCACATCCTGGAGTCTATTGCATCCGCTGCACCTGTAACTTACCGTACATTGGTGAAACAGGACGGACAATCCCTATACGCAAGAAAGAACACATTAAATATAACCATTATGGTGAAGCAGGCCTCTCAGACCATGCACTTAACACCTTACACCAAATCAACTGGAAAAGCACTGCTCCTTACACCGCACAAAAACATGGTATGAAAGAAAATTTAAAGAATCCTGCAAAATCCTGATAAACCACCCAAATATCAACAATAAAGATGGTATGAAAATTCCAAGGATCTGGATGGCACACATTCAGCCAACCTAATATGAAAGATTCAACATAAGTCAGGACTCTAGCCAATCCGCTACTATTAGAAACCATTCCACTCCAACTGGCTGGAATGATGTTAATATATGTATATAGTAGACAACACAAATAATAGGACTCTAGCGCTGATGTATAATTTTTTTTTTTTTTTTTTTTTTCTCCAGAGGTCAGGCCAACAATTGTGGTAGCGGTTAGTCAGTGTCTTTAACGAACCAGTATGATTGTAGTTTAGCTTGTTTCTTGTGTATATTTGTACACTCCAGAAGTTGACCTTGACATAAAGGTCGAAATGTCGAATTGTAAAATTTTAGTAATATTAAACTAAAGTTTTTATTCAGACACGGTAGTTGTCTCCATAATTTCCAAAAATGCATTCGGATCACCGTGCAAGCCTAAAAGAAAGGAATACACTGATACTGTTAGATATTTCTAAGGTATTTGATAAGATACCACATGGATGGCTTTTTCATAAACCAGAGAATACGGAATCGAAATATAATGTCATAACTTTGAAAAGTAGATGGTTCATGAATAATTATCACAAAGCGGTATCGAAAATACGTACTGGTCACCATAAATCTTTCCAATTTATGGTGACCAGTAGTTTGTGCCAGGATCAGTCCTTGAACCTTTGTATCAGTCTATATATTAATGATATTGAGCAGGACCTGAAAGGATGATGATGCTACTGGTATCCAGTGCTTGAAGAATGATTTAAATAGGCCGTGTGGCCACTTGATAATGGCTGTCAATTCAGTGTTAGTAAGTGTAAGGTTATGCACTTTGGTGTGATGAGATTTCCAATGTCATATTATATTGGCAGAAAACAAGCTACACTACAATCAAACTGGTTTGTTACAGACACTGACCAACTGCTAAAATTGTTGGCCTGACCTCTGGCGGAAAAAAAAACAAAAAAAATTAATCCATCAACGCTAGAGTCCTATTATTAGTGTTATCTGTGGGTTGCAAAATACATTGGGCACAACAAGTATCTACATCATGTACATTCCAGCCAGTTGGTATGGAATGTTTTCTAATACTAGCTGAAGATTGACTAGCGTCCTGATTTATGCTGGATCTTATATATTAGGTAGGCTGAATGTGTACCATCCAGATCCTTGGAATTTTCATGCCATTTTTGTTGTTGATATTTGGGTGGTTTATCAGGATTTCGCAGGCTTCCTTCAATTTCCTTTCATACCAGGTTTTTGTGCAATGTAAAGAGCGGGTGCTTTTCCAGTTGATTTGGTGTAAGGTGTTGAGTGCATGGTCTGAGAGGCCTGCTTCACCATAAAGGTTATATTTAATGTGTCTAATGTGTTCTTTCTTGCGTATAGGGATTGTCCATCCTGTTTCACCAATGTACAGTAAGTTACAGGTGCACCGGATGCAATAGACTCCAGGATGTGCAAATGGGAGGAGAGGATCCTTAGAGCAGTTGAATATGGTTTTAAGTTTAGTGGGTGGTTTAAAGGTGGCATTGAGGTTATAATGTTGTTGGATTCTGTTGATTTTTTCTGATAACCCTTTAATGTATGGGATGGCTATGGTTTTACTGTAATCTAGATTCGTTTTTGTTGTCGTTTTATGGGGTATTTTATTAATAGTATTTTTGTTATAGCCATTATTTATGAATGTGTTGCTGATGAATTTTAGTTCTTGTTTCAGGGTTTGAGCAAATTGTTGTAGCTCTGTTTTTAAGGGTGTTGACTCCATATTTTTGTGATTGGTGGTGTTATGAATTAACATGTATGTATTGGCCAGTGCGTGTGTGTCTTGGTTTTCGGTAGACCGTGAAGGATAGACTGCCTGAAGGAAGACGTGTGACTAGTGTGTCTAGGAACGGGAGCGAATTTTGGTTTTCGATTTCGATGGTAAATTGTATGCGTTCGTGTTGTTTGTTCAGGTGGCTAAGGAATGTGTTTAGCGTTTGTCGCCTGTGCGGCCAGATTGCGAACACATCGTCAACGTATCTAATCCAGACTGTCAGTCTTAGCGCAGCGGAGTCAAGAGCTCTTTGCTCAAAGGTTTCCATGTAGAAGTTAGCGATTGGGGGGGGGGGGGGATAGTGGTGAGTCCATGGCTGTACCTTCTTTTTGTAGGTAAAATTTGTTTTGCCACACGAAGTAACTGGACTGTAGTACGTGGACAAAGAGAGCCGTAATATTGGGCAGAAATTTGTTCTGTAGTAGGAGAATTGTGTCATTGATGGGGACATTATTATTATTATTATTGTTGTTGTTCCGGGCAACTCCAAGAAGTTGACAGACTCATCAAGGGAGGCTTTCCATGAATTGAAGCTGGGCAAGACTACTTCCATTCATTAGTGAAAAGGGCAGAAACGTCGAAACTGACTAAGTCGCCTTTATTTTTATCAGAAACATATAAGTATGGAAAGAATGTAATGTTGTAACCTATAGTACATGCACATTACTACCATTGGTTGGCAAAGGATTTTCTTTATTTTGTTATATTTGATATATCTTTCTAATTTTTTTAATTTATTTCCATATAATCTGGAGACCTTATTCTAGAGACCAACTTTTATGTCACTTCAGGTTTCCAGTAAGTGGGACAGTGTTCTCACGCAGGTAAGGATCTCCCATGTCAAGACTTTAACGAGCATTAATGCCCATGGTATGATTCGAACCCACAGCGTTTGAGGGAGTGGAGAAATTTTGAGGAAGGTTGAGGAGAAAAGAGACATGAGAATGGTTGAGGAGGACAGTTAACTGAGGTTAAATCACATTACATCACACAAACTGTGAAGTCATAAAATTGGATTATGCCAATGATGCAGAGTACCTTAACATGCAGAAATAGATTATGGTTTCATTGTATAAAGCCTCACCTTGTTTTCATGGTGATGAGGTTACATTAGAAAGGGTCGAGAGAAGATTGACTATAGTGATAACTGGTTGTTGAAAGTTTTTCCACTTCGTTATACTATAACTTAAAGATACCAAGAAATTATATACTTTGTTTATCCTTTTTTCAAGTGTAAGCAAACTTCAGGCACAAACTATGCTTGTTTACACTTGGATAAAGGATTAAACCAAATATATAATTTTTTGGTATCTTTAATTTATAGTATAACCAAGAGGAAAAACTTTCAACAACTAGCTACTCTAATTCTCTAATCCAGAGTATTATAAGGTGTGGCACCTTTTGGCAACTCATATATGAAAATATGACTTCTGCATTACTTCCACCTTGGTATCACCACTGGCTCTGATTCCCACTGATGAGACCTCAATTAAGGTCAGACTAGTCTGGGTAGTGACCCTTCCCATAATGCATAGCATTATACATTTCTGCAAGGGAAAAAATCTCCGCTTCGCATTATGGGATACTAAGGCAAGTGATGTGAAGTCATACCACCTTTACCACGAGTTGCTGCAGAAAATACTTCAGAAAATAAATACAGAATTTGCACCTGAAAATACTTCAGGTGCAAACCTTAAGTTTGCACCTGAAGTATTTTTTGCTTACACTTTTTTTTTGCTAAAACCTTTTTGCTTACACTTGGATAAAGGATTGAACCAAGTATATAATTTCATGGTATCTTTAATTTATAGTGATAACTAGTCTTTAGAATGTGAGGGTGTGAAGACAGAATAAGGAAATGCAATTTGCAAAGACTTGTGAACAGAAGGAGGAAAGATATGATCGAGATGTTTAAGTTGGTGAAGGGCTATTACCTGGTTAATGTTAGAGAAATTTTTCATAGAATGAGAAAAGGGTAAAACAAAAAGCCATCCTCTGAAACTGTATGGGGAAGGTGTGAGGGAAGGGGGTGAAGAGTAGATTCTTTGCATGGTGAGTAACTGGCAAGTGGAATGCATTGCATGACATGTGAATGCAGATATGTTAAATGAGTTTAAAGCATAGTTTGATGAGCCTTGGCCCCAGATTTAGAAACTTTTATTTAATACCATGCTGAACCAATCCTGTTGGACTGTTAATACCGATCCTCTTCAATTCCCTGCACATAATTCAGTGAGATATGGGTCAGGAACAGCCTTCATTAAATGCTTTGATCAACTGCTTCACACAGGAAGTTCTGTTTATCCATACAAGCCTTATCAGGCAAAAGCAATCTTATTCCTGACTGGACTGTCTTAGGACCACAGTTTTGCCTTTTGGAAAAGCAGTTGGATGATCTTACCACTGATTATCTCCATGATATCTCACCTTTTGAAAAACCGATCAGCTCTGCTGATTTTAAAATTGTGGCTCCAGTCAGACAGGCACCCACCTCATACACTTAGTTGCTTTGACCATATATCAGAAAAGCCCAACTCCTCTCCCTTTGTTCTTTTTCTCTGTGGTTTTTTTTTTATTATTTTTTATGTCCTTTTATTGTGATATTTGATGTCTTAAGTTTTGCTTTTGTCAGGAGTTAATAGTTGGAAAACAGTTTCAACAGTAGTGTTTGGATGCAATGTGAAATCATCATGTGAGGCTTTTTAAACTTTTCTGCCATCATTTTCTCAGGGTTTCTCCCTAAAAGATCCTCTGCTGATTCTCATCTCTCTTATTATTCAAAATGCCAGTAATGAGAGACTTGGGCTCACAAAATTCTCAATAATAGCCCCAATCCAGTCTTCATAATGATTCTCATAATGCACCACATTATGCATGCGAGAAAAGTACATCAAAACCTGAGTTAGCATCATTCTGCATGTTCTGCAATAAAATATCTTCCCTTGCAGATTTTTTTTTTTTTTTTTTTTTTTTTTTGCTTGGGAAAATAAGGATGAAAACAATGAGGCAGCAGAAGTAGATGATATTTGACCAGCGCTCGTGTGTGGAGGTATAAACGTCTTGCAGGGGCTGCACTATATAGTTTAGAACAGTGCTTCCCAAACTGTGGGCCACTGCCCCTTGGAGGCCGTAGGTTTTGTTGAGGGGGGGCCGTGAAATAATGAAAACAAATTTAAAATGTTTTAAGACTAAGTAGATTTTTTTATTTTTAAAAGAAACATATTTAACTTTTATTATTTCTTTTTTGTTATTTTTTATATTTTAATGGAAAAATTCACACATTGGTGTTGGTTCACAAACTTTGCTTCCTGCGTATTTCGGTACTTAATAAATATTAGTAAATATTGCTTATTCATATGTTTCATTTCAAAGCAGTGGTTAATTGTATTTACTTCGAATGCTCTCCAGGGAAGCTCCAAATCTTCCTCTCCCTTTCATCACGCGTTCGTAATCAGGGACTGTTGATATTGACTTTATATACATATCAAAACTCGTTTTACATTATCACTCTCATCCGAGCTAGTTTTCTGTTACCAATAAAAGTTTCGCATATACTTCACACATGAAAAAAGCTTAAACAAGTTCGTTTAGGGGAGATAGTAACTCGCTTGCAGTGGTAAACAACATGCACCCTCCCTAACAGCCACTATACTGCAGAGACAATAAAAACAAGTACTTTTATTATTCCATTGAATAAGGTATGAGGAGTCTGTGTAATATATTTCTCAACAAATAGTGCAATTAGAGACAAATGGAATAAAAACACACTAATTAATGAATCACATGTCCATGTCCCTCATACAGAAACTATGCTGTATAGACTGAAACAAAACCATATGTTGCATGGACAAACACAGTATCTAACTAAAAACTGTTGTTATTAATTAGATGTGTGTGTGTGTGTGAGAGTTCGATTTCCCAAGGCAGCAATAAAATTCAACCGAACGTGTTAAAATTCATAAAAGTGTTAAAACTAAGTAATATATATATATATATATATATATATATATATAATGAATGTTATGGCAGTTTCACATATGGAATTCGGTTGAAGAGAGTTAGCATTTCAACTCAATTGTCAGCTATGCTTTTATCTTTCGGTTGCGTGATCTTTTGTTAATACTGCACCAATCATATACACGTTTTAATAACCTGCCTTTGCTGTCTGTTTCGTGTTAGGCTTAATTACCTTAAAGGGAGAAAAGTCAAAAAGAGAAAAATGTTCCTGGTCCGGGATTCCCTTATTCAGGTAATATTCACTAATTTCATGTTATCAGTCTGTGGTGTGCCAGTATCAATAAGTGGTGATATTATTTGATCTATTCTACGTTAAAAAATTTAACCCTGAGATGGATAAGTGGCTGATAAAAAATATAAAAAAATTCCCACGAACAATCAGAAGAAGCAGAAACAGACTCAAAAAAAAAAAAAAAAGGATAGTATTTCATATTTTACCAGAACAGCCTGCATCGTCTTCAGAACCAAACAGTAAGAGGCAAAAAATGTAATATATGCATTTGATTTTTGCAATATTCGCTGTGTATGTTTTGTATTGAATATAAATACAAAAAATATTACAATAATATATCTCTCTATTATGATTTTCTTTCGAAGGGGGCCGTGAAATATTTTAATTTTTGCAAAGGGGGCCCTGACATCCAGAAGTTTGGGAAACACTGGTTTAGAAGACCTGGACAGAGGGACAAATTCCAGATGATTGGACTAGAGCTGTCATAGTACCCATATATAAAAAGGAAAATAAATCTTATATGGTGTTAATGGGGAATTTTATTAAGCAACACTTAGTCTTTATTTGAGTTGTAAGTCAGCAGTTAGAATTGAATGAAGTACAGGAAGATGGTCTGATGTTAAATCTGGTGTTGGACAACAGTCTATAAGATTCCCTGACTAAATTGAATAACTGTTGTAATGAATTTGGTATGAAAATCAGCAATAACAAGACAAAGACAATAAAACTAGGTAGAAACATTCAAAACATCAACTGCATCATGAATGGAGAACCTATAGAACAAGTAAAACACTTCAGCTACTTAGGCACAATTTTTAGTGAAGATGATAAATTAAATATGGAAATAGACAACAGAACCAATAAAGCTGCTATGGTAAAAAGTCAACTGAATAAATTTATATGAAATAAGGGAGAAATTAGTCAAAACACTAAATTAGCTGTATACAAGACAGTGTTCAAACCAATTTTAATTTATGTATCTGAGAGCTGGGTTAGAAATAAAACATTTAACTAAAGACTAGAAACTACTGAGAGTCCTGGGAAAGATTAGGAGCGTGAACAGATGGCATCAATGGCAATATCATATTAAAAACGAGGATATTAAGAAAGAACTTGACATTGTTAGCAGAGCTCAGGTGGTATGTCATCAGAATAGGAGAGGAAAGATTAGCAAAACAAGTGTTCTCTGCACACTTGTTTTGACAGGAAAAAGACTCAGAGGAAAACCAAGATATAGGTATATTGATGCAGTAAAAAGTGTCTTAGAGACAGAAATATAAGATCTGATAATATTGGTGTCTTGACAGATAACAGAGTGATTTGGAGGAAAATTGTTGATAGGAAATTAATAATGAAGTTAGTATTTCGTGTAGTACTATCATAATATCCTGTACATCCATCCCCTTGAGGGTACATGTCAGGAATTTGATGATGATGATGAGTATATTTTCTCTGATTAATTTTTAGCACATTCTTCTCAAATTTTGAAATGAATTCCGAATTGGACTGTTAAAAGATTTAAATGTAATCTTTTGGTTCTTTAAAGGAAACTGTTGGTCAAGCACTTCTCCTCTTTTAGACCTTCTCTGACAAACTGTTCTGTCTATCTGCAAGTTCGTTTTGTAGATCAATAGCCAATGGAGGAAAGTGCTTTTAAGCTTGTGGCACATGCCAGCAGAAAACTGCTTTAAAAATCAGCTGTTTAATTCTGTAAAAGAATGCCTTGGAAATCCATATTCCTTTACACAAACTTAGATACCTTTTGTATGGACCAGTAATTTAAATGAAGTCAGATCATATGCTTTTGATTTACTTACTTTTAACTTTTATTATTGCTGATATTATTATATGCAGACTATTGATCTGGATCATCTGAAGGTTAAATGGTACTGATCATTTACTTCTTCATTAAAAATCTCTCATCTTAAACATTATAAAAGGTTCTCAGATTTAAATCATTATTATTTTAAGTAAAAACATTCAATTCAGACCATCTGTTCATAGAAAAAATGGCTTATTAATTTGAACAATTTACAATTAGTAGTAAGATAACAAATAAGATAATTGCTCCATAGAAAATGAGACCTTGAATTCTTAGATAAAATAGGTCTCCTTCTGGTTGTTACTAAAGAAAACCACTTTATATAAGTAATCATTGACATGCTTTCTAATTTTCTGGAATTTTACCAAGTTTCAAGATCACATCATTCTCCTCACCATTCTCTTGATAAAGTAAAAATGGTTGACTTTAATGCAACTACTGTCTGACCACAGATGCGAGATCCTCGGCTGGCAGTGTGCCAAGAAAACTCACTTCGTGTTGAAGGCGGGGGGGGGGGGAATATGTACTAATTCGTTACCAACACGCAAAATCATGTGCTTTATATGTAAAATTTTCCAACTGTTGTGCAAGCAAAATAGTTACCACTTTAAAAACTAGAATTTTCATAAAAGAAAAGCTAATTTTCTGACATATAATAATAAACACTCATCTCACGAAATGCATTGATTAGCCTAATATTGAAATGGATTCGCCTTCTTCTGCCATGAGTAGAAGTGTTGAAGGTCCTGCATCTGTGGTCACACAGTAGTAAACTTCTTCTTCTTCTGCAGCTTCTCCCACTTAAGTGGGGTCACTGTTTAATAATGAGTCTCCTCCACACTTTCCTGTCTTGGGCTGTCACCACATCCAAGTTCTTCATCCTCAAGTCCTCTTCTACCAGCTCCCTCCATCTCTTCTTTGGCCACCCATGCTTCTGCCTTCCTTGCACATCCATCTGCATGATCCTTCTTCCCACATATTCGTCCTCCCTCCTCATCACATGACCAAACCATCTCAACCTTGCTTCCTGTATTTTCGCTCCTAAGTTCGTAACTTTCACTGTTCCCCTGACATAGTCATTTCTCAGACGATCCTTTCTGGTCACACCGCACATCCACCTAAGCATTCTCATCTCTGCTACTTCCATCCTGCTGATGTTATTTTTACTCAGGGCCACAATTTCTATAGCATATGTCATAGCTGGCCTCACTACTGTCTTCTAGATTTTGCCTTTCAGATTGATCGGCACTCTCTTATCTCATAACACTCCAGCATATCCCTCCACTTCCTCCAACCCACTTCCTTCTCAGCCCCTCAATCTTCTTCCACTGTTGAACCTAAGTATCTAAAGTCTCTCACCTTCCTGATGACATTTCCTTCCAGCTCCAGATCTGTCTCCTGGCAGCCGCCCACTGTGCAACACATATACTCCTTACTTCTGCTTAGTCTCATACCTCTCTCTCTTCCAGTACTTTTCTCCATCTTTCCAGTTTAGTTCCCGCTTCTTCTCTTGAATCTACACACAACAAGATGTCATCTGCATACAACATTGTCCAAGGTGCATCTTCTCTCACCTCCTCTGTTACCACCTCCATCACAATATTAAACGGAAACGGACTTAATGCTGACCCTTAATGCAAGCCAACTGTTACTTGAAAACTTTCTGTCTGTCCCAAACAGGTCCGAACACTTGTCTTCACATTTCTGTACATTTCCCGCACCAACCTGACATATTTCTCCCGCACCTTCTTCTCCCTCAGACACCTCCAGACTTCTTGCCTTGGCACCCGATCGTATGCTTTCTCCAAATCAATAAATGCCAGATGTAGCTCCCTTTGTTTTCTCGATACTTTTCCATCATCTGCCGTAACCCAAAGATAGCATCTGTTGTTGATCTACCAGGCATGATGCCAAATTGTTCCTTTGCAATCTCCACCTCCTTCCTTAATCTACCATCAAGAACCCTTTCTAGGATTTTCATTGTGTGGGACATCTGTAATTTTTACAGTCTTGTGCATCCCCTTTACCCTTGTAGATGGGGACAAGAGTACGCTCCCTCCATTCCTCGGGTATATTTTCCTATTGGCAAACTTTCACGGACAGGTCCCACAGCAGGTCAATTCCCTCTTCTCCCAGTGCCTTCCATGCCTCCACTGGAATTATGTCGGGCCCACCGATTTTCCATTCCTCATCCTCTTCATGGCCTCCGTCACTTCCACTCTACTGATGTTCTGCACCATCCCCTCAGAAGGCTGCCCATCTCCTCTGTGAGTCCTTGCATTTTCCTCATTCAAAATTCCCTCAAACTGTATTTTCCATCTGTTTCTTATGTCCACATCCCTCCATAATACTCTTCCTTTAGAGTCTTTGATCTGCCTCACATGTAAGATGTCCTTTGCTGCTTTATTTCTACATTTCGCTAGTTGGTAAATTTTTCTCTGTCCTTCCTTTGTTTCTAATTGATCATACAGATCTTGATATGCCATGGCCTTCACCTGTGCCACAACTCTCTTGGCTTCTTGCTTTCTCTCTCTGTACACCTCTCTGTCCTCTTCCACTCTTGACTCATCCCACTTCTGCTTTGGCTTCCTCTTAGCTGTTGCTGCCACTTGTACATAATTATTCCACCACCAACCCTCCTTCTGTTCTCTAATCTTTCCAGATGTCTCACCAAGCACCTCGATTGCACAGCTCAGGATTACTTTTGAATTATGTTTCCACCAATCTTGTACACTTTCCAGTCCATCAGAAATCCTCTCTAACACCCTCTCCCTAAAACGATTCCTCACACTCTCTTCTTTTAAGTGAAACCACTTAATTGTCTTCATTCCATGGCTTCCAGAGGTTCTTATCTTCGATCTTATTTTAAAGTCTGTGCACAGCAGTCGATGTTGCTGTGCTACTTGATCTGTTGGAATTACTTTACATTTGTCACAACCTTAAGATGTTTTCTTCTAGTCAAAATGTAGGTATACAATCCCATCTAATTTCTCTTCATGGCACTGTTACCTTTGGTATTAATATTAAAATCTTTGAGAAAGATTATATTTCTCTTATTAACTTATTATATCTTATGTATATTTTCTTTCTTTCTTTTTTTTTTTTTTGAAAGAAGGAAGGAAAAAAACAAAATTTATTTAATACAATACAATACTTAATATAAATACAATTTAACTATGACAAATGTGTATAACCCAAAAACATATGCTCATCCAGGTTATAATGTTGTTGTTGTTGTCAGCCTGTAGAATCCCACTGCTGGGCAAAGCTCTGCTCCCCCCATCCCATGTTATTCCATTCGGGTCTATTTTGGACTGTTCTCAACCAGGTTGGTCCTGCTGTTAGAATAAGTTCATCTCTCCATCTGGTCTTCTGTCTATCTCTACTTCTCTTTCCCTCTCTAGGTATCCAGCAAGTTGTGAGTTTATCCCATGTATCTTCTTGTTTTCTCATCAAGTGTCCTGCCCATTTCCATTTTAGGGATTTTGCTGTTCTTATGACGTCACTGACATTTGTTTTCTGTCTTATTTCTAGGGCTCTTATTTTTTCTATGCTTTTGATGTTTAACATACTTCTTTCCGTTGCTCTTTGGCAAGGCTTTGCTTGGTGGCTTGTTTAGTTGTTAGTGAATGATTGTAATTCATAGGTTAGAATTGGTAGTATGATCATATTATGAGTTAAAATTAGAAAAAATGAGTGTAAAACATAAAAAGACTTTCATATAACGTGAGTTATAAATTAAATGTGATAAATTATGCAAAACAATATGGAAACAGCAGCAGAAAGACGTTTTAGTCCACCACCACCAACAGAAAAAATGGTTTGTGAGTGGAGAAAACAAGATGAACAATTAAAACTGCTATGTAAACACAAGAAAACATTCCGTTTGCACCTAGAAAATGGCCAGAATCAGAAGTACAAATGAAAAATTGGATAACAAATCATCGAAACATGGGAATATCTGTTTCTACAAAAATGATCATTTTTGAAGCGAAACGATGGGCAACTACTAATGGAATTTTAGATTTTACCAGATAACCGTCTTAGTGCTTTAGATTTATGAATAGACATGGGTTATGCATGCATACAAAAACCACTCTAGCCCAAAAAATGCTGGCTGACTATGAAGCTAAAATTATAGAATTCCATAGATTTGTCATATCAGTGAGAAGGAAATTTAACTTTGAGCTTAATCAAATTGCAAACATGGATGAAGTGCCTCTAACTTTTGATGTTCCTTCAAATTAGACAGTAGATTCAAAAGGCACCAAATCAATAGTGATCAAAACAACAGGTCACGAAAAAACTCACTACACTGTAGTTTTAGCTTGTTGTGCAGATGGAACAAAACTATCCTCATGTTAATCTTCAAGAGAAAAATGTTTCCGAGAGATGAAATTCCTCGTGGCATTATTATCCACGTTCAAGATAAAGGCTGGATGGGCGTAACAGGAATGAAATTATGGATACAAAAGATATGGGCAAAACGTCCAGGTGCGTTGTTTAAAAAGCCTGCAATGCTCTGAATTGATCCCACACTAACATCCCAGGTTGATTCTGTTTTATGCGCTGAGCCCATAAAACAGAATCAACAGTGACAACAATAGTTCAGACGACAGTAATACAACCGGTGACATTAACAAGACGAGTGATAGTACTGAAAGTGAAGATGAACTGAATATTACAAATGATTGCAACAATAAATAAAAATTAAGTAAGAATTTGTAAATATCTTTATATAATAAAATATTTTTTATTATATAAAGAATCAACAAAGAAGCTTCTAAAAGAAATGAATACAGAATTAGCCTTACAAGTCAATTACAACTCTTGGATGGATCTATTAATAAAACATTCAAAAATTTTATGCAGGAAGAGTGGAACAAATGGATGCCAAAGCCAAATCACAATGTTACAGCAACAGGACATATGAAACGGCCAACAATTTCAGAAGTATGTGCCTGGTTGAAAAATTCATGGGACGCTGTGAAAGAAGAGACGATTATAAAGTCATTTAAGAAATGCGGGATAAGTAATGCGATGGATGGTACCGACGATGACGCAGTTTTTGAAGGGAGTGACAACAATAGTTCAGACAAAAGTAATACGAACGGTGACATTAACAAGACGAGTAATAATACCGAGAGTGAAGATGAACTGAATATTGCTAATACAAATGATTGTAACAATAAATAAAAATTAAGTAAGAATTTGTAAATATTTTTATATAATAAAATATTTTTTTCTAAAAATCGTCTTATAAATTTGGGGGGAGTCTTATCGTACGAAAAATACAGTACTTCTTTTAACTTTATCAAATGCTTTTTGAAGTCAATAAATGTAATATGTGTTTCTAAATTGTATTCTCTTCTTTTCTCTATTATTAATTTTAGGCAAAAGGCCAGGTCTATACATGATTGTCATTTTCTAAATCCATTTTGTACTTCTAAAATAACTGCTTCAGAATATTTTATTTGTTTTTTATTTAAAATTTTGCTAAATATTTTATTATTATTATTATTATTATTGAGGCCTCCATGGAGTCAAAAGACTCATCGTGGGAGGTCCTTCGTAAGAACATAAAGTCTGTCAAGACTCATCGAGGGGAGGCCCTCCCCCCCTAAGAAACACAAAGTCTATCATACCACTCCTTAAACTCATTGACCGTTCTCGCTCCCACCACTCCATCAGGCAATGCATTCCACAGTTCAACCACCCTCCCACACAGAGAAACAACTCCTTACCCTCTTGCTCACAGTTTCCTTTCATAACTTCCAGGGATGGCCTCTTGTGATCACTCCTTCCCGCTGTTCAACCAAGCGAAAGAACTCCCCAGTGTCAACCCTGTAACCACTTCTCAACAGTTTAAAAGTCTCAATCATATCACCTCTCCTTCTATCCACCAAACTCTGCAGTCCACATTCCCTCAGCCAATCCTCATAACTATGCTTGTACAGTCCTGAAACCATCTTTATCATCTGTCTTTGTATCCTTTCCACAGTTAATTTATCCCCTTCAAATCCTAGGGACCAAATCTGAGAACAATAGGCCAAGTGTGGTCTGATCAGAGACTTATACAATGGAATGATAACCCTCTTATCTCTGCAGGTCAGTGTCCTTCTCATAATTGCAGCAATCCCCTGTGTTACTTTCACCACCTTTCCAATATATCCCCTAAACTTCAGGTTTCTATCAATCATCAACCCCAGATCTCTTGTCTCCCCTACTTCCTCCAGTATAACTCCTCCCATAGAGTATGCAGCATCCCATCAATGTTTCCCAAACCTCAAAACCTTACATTTTGCTGCATTAAACTGACAGCCCATTCATTTGCCCATCTATCTAGCTTATTTAAATCCTCTTGCAGGGCTACCACATCTGCACTATTACTAATAATCCTTCCCAGCTTCGCATCATCCACAAAGAACTAAATATCCCCTTGCAATCCACTGGCAATATCATTGATATAAAGGTTAAACAATATATGTCCTAGTACTGAGCCCTGTGGGACCCCACTTGTAACCCTCTGCCTCCTTGAAACTGCTCCACCATACACAATTCTCTGATACCTATCGGACAGCCAATCCTGAATCCAGTTGACCAATCTGACATCCAGACCTATGTGCTGCAACTTAAATATCAGCTTATCATGTGGCACCATGTCAAATGCCTTCGCTAAGTCTAAGAAAATTGCAGTATATGCCTTTCCCTCATCTAATGTTCTTGTAACTTTATTATAAAAGGCTAGCATATTGCTAAAACAAGAGCGCCCTTTCACAAATCCATGTTGACTCTCACAGATAATATTACCCTCATCTGCCCAGTGCTGTATATGGTCCCTCACTACTTTCTCCAAGATCTTAACAACTACTGATGACACACAGACTGGCCTATAATTACACTTCCAGTCTGTTACCACCCTTATGCAATGACACTATCTTACCTTCCTTCCATTCCTTGGGCACCTTTGCTGAAGCCAGACTTTCATTGAAAAGCCAGGTTAAAGGTACTGTCAGTTCTCTAGCACATTCTCTCAAAACTCATGGTGAAATACCATCCAGTCCCACAGCTTTACTGACATCCAGAGTACTCAGTATCTGAAACACACTCTCCTCCTGTACTACCTCTAAACCTCGAACCAGCCCTATCCCTCTAGCATTAAAACTGACTCCTCTAGGATGAAATACTCCAATAAAGTGTTCATTGAACAATTCCACTATATCCTCTGCATCAGTCACTCTATTTCCATTTCCCACAATATCATTCTTCCACAGTCATTTCTCCTCCTACTGGCCACATAGCTAAAAAATTCCCTTGGATTTTCTTTGGATCTTAGGGCCAATCTCCTCTCATATTCCAGTTTCACTTTCCTTACCACACTAGTCACTCTTCTGGCCTGTGTCTTATATTCTTCATGCATCTTCTCTTCACCTGTCTCCTTATATCTCTTCCATAGCCTCTTTTTCGCATGAAATTCCTTTTTAATATTGTTTGTCATCCACTTTACTCCAAATTGTGTCCTCTTCTTCACTCGTGGTATACAACTTACCATTGCTGCTAACAAATATTCTTTCACAATTTCCCACGCACTAATGATATCCTGGCCTTCCAATTCCTCCCTCCATGAAACTTCCCGAAGTTGACGTCTAAGACTATTATAATCACCTGCATTATAATTCCACATAAGTTCCCATCTCTTTGATACTCCTGCATGTCTATTCATTTTCCAAGTCAAAACGATATGGTCACTCTCTCCAAATGGTGGGAGAGATGTCAACTCAGTTATTATCAACTCTTCTGATGCTATAATCAAATCCAAAACTCTTGAACTTCTTGTTCCCTCTGTTACATGTTGCCTAAGACATTTGTCCCTCAAGAATTCTAGAAATTCCATTCCCCTATTGCTACATGCATCTTCCTCTCTCCAATTTATACTACTGTAGTTAAAATCTCCCATAACAATCATTCTTCTTGCACTTGCCAAACTTAGCTGTTTAAACATCTCCTGGTCTCCATCCTCTGTGCTCCTGGGTGTGTAGCAACATCCCACTAAATATCCTTTCTTGCCTACCTCTACCTCACACCATACGCTCTCAAAATCATTTGTCTCGCTTCCTTCCAAAGCCTCCACTCTTATAGGACATAGATCATCACTTATCATAAGCAGTATCCCACCACCACTGTTTTGTAACAGTAATTTAGAATACTCATACCTCTATAATTTTTAGGGTCATCTCTACTACCTTTTTTAAAGATAGGGATCACTATTGCTTTTTTCCATTCTATTGGTGGGTTGCTTGTTGAATAGATTTTATTTAAAAATAATACGAGTCTTTCTTTGAACCTTATTCCTGCATATTTATATAATTCTATACCTAACTTATCTTCTGCAGGTGATTTTCCATTTCTTGTTTCTTTCAGGCTTGATTTCTAATTCCTTTTTAGTTATTTCATTTTCATTAAATGTTTGCCAGTTATTTTTTTTTTTTTTAATATTTATCTGCCCACAATTCTGTATAGAAATTTAGAAATTCTTCTAATTTCAATTCAGTGTTTAATTTTACACTTTCTTTAGTATCTGCACTTAAATGTTTCAAAATCTTATATACATTGGGTCTTATTTTATATAGATTAAATAATAATTAAATTACTTAATGAATTTGGATTTGGTGGTACCTGCCCTGCTTGATTTTGGGTTCTTCGAATAGACTTCTTTACAGAGGCATTGCTCGGCATTTGGCCGATGACGGCAGGAGATATTTTTGTGTATGCTTCTGTGATAATTCGATGAGTCCCATCGTTAGTTGTACGGGCTCGATCTTTAATCTCATTAAGTAGCTTCACTGCTTCAACACATGCCATGCTACCAGCATAATTATGTTGTTTAATTCGTTTGATAATGTTGTTGCCAGCTGCATGAAGGCGCACATGGCAGTGCATTTTTTGAAGCTGATCACATTTCCAAAATATCTTTCTTCATTTTCTTTGTCTTTTATAAATAAATGACCATTATCACTCGATTTACTCTTCATCTTCTCGCTTAAAATAAATTCCAGAAGCATCGTGCGATAATCGTAATTAATTTATAAATTGGTTCTTAAACTTCGAACTTTTAAACACTTACCAAAAGAAAAAAAATGTCGAGGATCGGACCTCTGAGAAGACGTGACGTAAAACTGTTTAATTTGAAATTTCCAGTGCACAACTTCACTTTCAAATATCTAAGTAGGAATATATTTACAGTAGCAGCTTCAACATAGTAGTAAAACAGCAGCTTTTATACTCTGGGAATCAGTGGTTAAATTCAGCCTGGGCTCTCTGGGTCCCAGCCCCGAAACTTTTTTATGCATCAGACCCGGAACATTTTTCTGTTTTGTGACTTTTCTTCCATTACAGTAATTAAGCCTAACATGAAACAGACAGCAATGACAGGTTATTACCGCACCAATCGTAGGATCGGTGCGTTATTAACTAAAGATCGCGTGATCGAAAGATAAAAGCAAGCCGCCAGTTGAGTTGAAATGCTAACTCTCTTCAGCTGAATTCCATATGTTAAACTGGCAGTACAACATTCACTATATATATATATATATTTCTTAGTTTTAACACGTTTAGTTGAATTTCATTGCTGCTTTGCAAACTCACTCACTCACTCACTCACACACACACACACACACACACACACACACACACACACACACACACACACACACACACACACACACACACACACATCTAATTAATAACAGTAGTTTTAAGTTAGATATTGTGTTTGCCATGCGGTTTTGCTTGAGTCTATACAGCATAGTTTCTGTGAGGGGACATGTGATTCATTCATTAGTGTCATTTTTATCCAAGTTGTCTCTAATTACACTATTTGTTGAGAAATATATTACATAGCCTGCTCATACCTTATTCGCTGACATAATAAAAGTAATTGTTTTTCTTGCCTCTGCAATATAGTGGCTATTGGGGAAGGCATGTTGATTACCACAGGAGCAGTTACTATTGCCCCGACATGTTTAATCTTTTTTTCATGCATGAGGTATATGCAAAACTTTTTCATTTCTTTTTTCAAAAAGTAAAATCAGGCATAGTGGAGTTATATGCAAGTATGGTATTTCAATTACGGATAAGTACATTGTACTTATCCATAATTGAAATAAGTACCTTCTTTAACCCTGCGGAAGTTGTGATCAAAAAAATTGCAGCTTAGGTCACATGTATCCAAGAGATACATTCATTACTAGTATGTGCTGAAATGCGATAAAACTTAAAAAAAAAAAATAGCACTACAAATATAATACATGATGGTTTATTTATTTTCAGATACAATCTAGAAATTATTGAAAAAAAGAAACAAATAAATCAATACTATACTGACATTGGAGTTCGTGGTATCTCTCAGATGCAATTTATTAACAAATATCACTCACCTTTACATAACACGTGTTAAACCAAACTGACTTCAATTTTCTAGCAAATAATGCTTTCAGTGAATTTTTTCTGTGATGATTTTTCCTGCAATGAATTTTCCATGCGATGAATTTTTTCCTGTGATAAATTTTCCTCTTGATGAATTTTCTCCCACAATGATTTTTCCTTTCGATGAGTTTTCCTGAGATCAATTTTTGCGTGATGAATTGTCCGTGAACCCCAGTAGCATATTATATTGGTGGGATTATGCTACAAGAAACTGATGAAGCTAGGGATGTTTGAATTATTGTGAATAGGCATTTGAAGTTTGAAGGTCACATAGCAGAAATTGCAAATATAACCTAGAAGATAATTGCAATGTTGAAATGAACCTTGACTTGTAAGGATATTTGAAGTCACTTTGCCTCTTTACAAGGCCTAGATACAACTGCAGCAGTTATTTGGACTGGTGTATGTGCAGATTTGGTCTCCTGAGTTCAGAGATAGACAGAGAACTGTTGAAAGGATGCAAAGAAAAGATATAAGTATTATTTTATTGGGAGGGCAGATTGAGAGTATGTGAAAAACGGAGAGAGAGAGAGAGAGAGAGGGAGGGATGACATGAAGGAGGTCTATTAACTTCTAAATGGTTGTTATAGAATATCATCTGATGAAATTTTTTGCTATATACTGGTGTCCAAAACTTAATAACGAATGCTATTTCTCTTGATTTCGAGTAGAAAGCAGGTACACGTCCAAAATTTCGAATCATATGCAAAAGGGATTTACTTGTAGCACTCAACAGGATATAAGGCTGTGCTAAGCAAATTATGTTTGAAAGAAGCTCTTTTCATGAAGGAATAAAGTTGCAAACTTGGATGTCTTATAATGTCTCAAAGACATCATCTAGATGATTTCACATGGGGGAGAATTATTGGAAAGCTTGAAGAAGGCTGCAGAATTATTGATATTGCCACAGATGGAATCTTACATAGAGTATCCAGGCTCTGGGCAGTGTTTCAAGTCAATGGAATGTATTCCAGACATTTGCCAAGAGGTCTCCATTGCTTTACCATGGACATGAAGAGAGAGATGCTTGGTTATTACAGCCAAATATAATCGATACACTATGGCAGGTCAGCTTGCAAGTTGACTCCATTCAAGCTTAGGCATGTGAATATCTCAACAAACTGTGGCAAGACACCTGTGACAACTAGGAATATATGCCTTAAGGGCTGGAGTCTGCATCCCTTTATCAACATGTTATTGTAGAGCATGTTTTCAGTGGTATTGTATCCTTAAAAATTGGACAAGACACTGGTAGGCTAATATACTCTTTACAGATGACAGTCATTTTAGTCTTTCCTTCGATTCTTGACAAAACTTGAACTTGTGTGAGAGTGGTACTGCTTACCATTGAGAGACTGTTCTTAAAGGTATAGATGTGTTGGTGTGAAGGGTCATGGTGTGGAGAAGCATTATGCTTAATAGATGCACCGAGCTACAAGTGCTGGGAAAAACAACTATGACTTCTGAAAAGTATTGCAACGAAGTTCTTCATTGTACCATGGTGCTGTAGGCAAAGAATTCGCTTTTATGGGTGACAATGTCACACCCCATTATACATGAACAGTGGAAATACTTATGGAGACTGAAGATATTAATCGATTCGAGTGGCCATCATGCTGCCAAGATCTCTACCCCATACACACTTTTGGGATGCAATAGGGAAGCACAGTAATGTGCCTCCCTATTGCATCCCAAATTGCTCCCTATTGCTCAAAATTTTCCTCCAGAATACAAACAAAGCTTTATCCTTACCCTGAAGTATGAGTGGACCAGTTTGCCTCAAGAACTCCCGAATCACTTGGTGCTAAGCATGGTACGACATTGTTAGTGCTTCATCGCAGTTCGTGGTGGATATATTCCATACTAAAATGTCTGTCTGCATAGTTTTCTTTAAGCCCTTTACATTAATTCCTTAGCTGCATCCTTATGAAATGTGTAACTTTTGCCAAAAACATATTACAATTTAATTGTATGAAATTTATAACACATTTTTTGTGTAATATAATTTATTAGTATGCAGGCAATAAATTCATGTCCACATTTGTCCGTGGTCGTGAAAATTTTTTCTGATACAGGGAAAAATGTAATTCATCCTTAGCTTTTGGACACCAATGTATGTTAGGCCAGAAGATAACACAGGAGTATCTATGGATTTTAGGTTTGTGTGCACTTAGGAAAGGAATAATAGCTACATTTTCTCTTGTTAGAACAGTAAGAAACAGTGTAACAGTTTGCCTGTAGTGGGAATGATTTGAAGAGAAGGTGTGACAGCTTTTTTGTGTGATGTCTGTCCTTTTTTCATAGTGTATGACTCCCTGGAGGTCTCAAATAATAATAACTGTGTTTTCCACACTCACAGACTTTTTTTTCTCTCTAATGAGATCAGAACAAGACAGACATTAGTATTAGTTCACATTAGTAGTAATTCACAAAGACACAATTCCCTCTTCAGGAAAATTGTGTCTTTGTGAACATCTTGATGACTAGGATATTCTGTTTAGTGCATGGATTTTATTTAAGGGGGACTTAGTTGTATCTTTCATGTTTTTTTTGTTTTTTTTCCCCCAATATTTAAAGTCCGCTATTGACAGATTTATCGAACTCTTGACTTAGTTAAGGAGCGCATTATATCTGCTTTCATGAAAATTAGAGATGTTAACAAATTCAGAAAATACAAAAGCTGAACTTCTGTTGACCTAGTACTGCTACTAAATGATAAATTTGATAAAGAAAGAAATGAGAGAGAGAGAGAGAGAGATCGAATAAAATGCTGAAGGATGTTTTGAGATTATGAAAAGTGTGAATGAGTTTAAGGTACAATATGATCTTCCATGATGATTTTTGTTCTGTGGAAGTAATAATAATAATGATGATGAAATATTTATGAAAGACTAATGTTTCTTATACTCTTATATGATTAGTTGTACAAAGAAAAATATGTACAGAAAATGCAACTCAAGAAAATGTGTGCACAGTCAACGTTTTTGATTCCCAGATTTCATCAACAGTTTCCCTCTCATCCTCCATCCTGGTGGCCTCCAAGATTATTAGGGGGTGACTTTGATAGATATCCTGATTTACGTGTAGGTATGTACAGAGATGTTTCTCAACTTATTTATCTGTTAATTTGCTATTACTACTTCCTCCCTCTTTAATTATTCCGTTTCTTGTATGTATTATTTATAATTATATTGAAAGTTTTTTCATTTGGTTATACTATAAATTAAAAATGTCAAGAAATTATATTATTGGTTTTATTCTTTATCCAAGTATAATATATGCATACGATTTTGCATGTGAAGTAACTTCACGACTGGGCTACTTGTATATAGAGACTAATGATTTCACATTATTTGCCTTGGTACCCCATAATGCAAAGCATATATCCTTACTAACAAGTATAATGCTATGATAAAAATATGATAAAAAAACATGCAGTTTCGAAGAAGAAGTAATTTTGGAGGCAACATAAGATGGGGGTGGTAATAGTCATTTGTACAAGGGGTATAAAGAGTAAGCAAGAGAGATTTTTTGCTGCCCTTACCCAAGCAACTTATCTCTCTTGCTTACTCTTGAATAGCAGTTAACTAATGAATAGCAGTTAGCTAATGAAGCCAGAAGAAATTTTAGGAAGTTTTTTTGATATGTAGTCAGTAGAAGAAAGAATGGTTATGGAAGGATGATAATGGTTGAACAGAATGGTAAAATTATAACTGCTGAGGAGGGTATAGTAGAGATATGAGTAATTTATAAAGGTATTACATCCTCATAAAAATAACATCATGCAGAACTTGAGAGCAGTGGGAAGGGAAGAGGAGGAGGAGGAGCCACTGATGATAAGTGAGCAGGAGGTAAAGTAGGAATTTGAGTAAAACTTGATGACAGCAAAGCCCTAGGACTTGATATATTGCTGTATGTCTTGAGAGAATGTTCCAGGGAATTAACAACAGCTTTAACTTAGCTCTTATCGTATGTCTTAGATTTGCAGAAGTTCCAAAAGAGTGGAAAGAGGGCAACATCGTTCCATTTTATAACGGAGTATATGACTAATGTTTCAAATTACAGGTCAATCTGTTTGTCTGGAGTTGTGATAAAGATGTTAGAGAGGCTAGTGAGGAGCAGCATTCAGAATTAGGTTGATGACAGCATTCTCTTTGGCAGACAGCATAGGTTTGTTAAAGGAAGATCATGTTTTAGCAGTCTGCTTACTATAACAAGGTGACAGGCACATTGGACTAAGGGGATGCATACGATTTTGCTAAAGCTTTTGATAGATTGCTACATGACAAGCTGATAATTAAACTGGAACAGATGGTGGTTGGATAGTAGATTAGTGCACTTGATTGGAGATTTGCTGTCTAATAGGTATCAGCAAGTTGTGTATGGGGGAGCAATATCCCAGAAGAGGAAAGTCACTAGCGGTGGTATGACACAAGGGTCTGTTTTGGGGCCATTACTGTTTAATTTGTATGTAAATGATAATTAGAAGGCTTTGTTGGCGATCTAAATTGTTTTCAGATGATGCTGCAAATTTGGGAAGACCCTTGCAACTGGAATAGACTTTCTGAATGGGAGAATAAATGTGGCTACCAGTTCAACATAGCAAATTGTAAGTTTGGGGAGCAGAGATGCAGAATATACTATAGGTGGGGATATCTTACAAAAGATGGAGGTGATGAGGGATCTGGGGATCTTGGTGGATAATAACCTGATATTTTGGGGACATTTTGCTAAAATTGTGAAGACAGCACAGCACATTATAGCAATCATACAGAGAACACTGACATGTAGGAGTAAGGATATTATGATTCTGTTGTGTAAGACTTTGATCAGACTGCATATGGATTAATGTATACACATTTGGTCACTGTGTTCCAAAGGTGTTGGAGAGGGTTCATTGATGATTAACTAATGTGGTTTCTGGTCTCTGGAATATAGAGTATGAAGGCAGATTGAGGGAATGCAAATTGCAGAGTCTAGTGGACGGAAGGGGGACATGATCAAGATATATAAATTGGTAGGTTATTACCAGATTAATGGGATCAGATTTTTCATAGAATGGGTAAAGATGGAGGGAGGGAGGTTGGTGAGAACAAGAGGCCATCTCTGGCAATTTTATAAAGAGATTTGTGAGCAAAGGGATGAAGATTAAGTTTTTTAAGTGGAGAGTTATAGGTGGTTGGAATGCATTGCCTGGAAGTGTGGTGACAGTAAATACATTCGAGTTATGATATGATGTGTGTGATGGAGAATTTCCTGCAGTGAGCTGTTGATTCAGTGGAGGTTGAATAATAATTATAACAAATATGATTTTCCATTTCATAATGCAAATTATGAAATGGGAAATCACCTAATTGCAAGATAATGGAAGCTGTATTTTTTGGACCTGAGTTTTCTTTCTATGTGCATTTTCACATACCAGCTATTATTCCTGTGATGTAAGCATTCCATATTAATTTTAAGATGCTAAGATTTCACACAAAAGTACACTTAAGGTAACCTTTTTGTTTCTTTTTCTATGTCCATTATTTCGCTTTTCTATTTTTTAAGCTCTTTTTTTATAAACATCTTGGGTTCTAAGCATATCCTATTTGTCTCTATTTTTCTCTGTTGATATGGATGCCACTGAGTGATTGTCTGTTCATCTGTGCAGCATATCCTGCACATCTCCATTTTTGTTTAAAAATTATTTTCTCTATATCCATCAGTTTGTTTCTTTTCTTATATTTTCTATCCTTATTTTGTCTTTCAGCCTGATATCTAGCTCATTTTTCTGTAATTTATTGTTGTAATATACAACATTTACATTGTAAATCAAATAAGAGCGCTCGTTCAGCTGTATTACAGCAACAAGATATTTTACAAAAATACAGCGTTTAGTTTACCAAATAAATGAAGTGCCATTTCCTATTGACAGTTAAATATGTGCTTATTATATTTTATTAATAAAAAAATTATAGCCATACATACTAAAACTAAACATTTTAGAACCCACTTATTAGATACGATGTGAATTTCATAAACTTTTATAGTCTATATATAAATATATATATTAAATTATATTATGCATGAATTCTCCTACTCAAATTGCGAGTCTCTATCGCCCCGAATTTCGCATTTGAGCAATAATTCGCTCCCTGTAGTAAACAATATGCTATCCCCCCCCCAACAGCCATTATACTGCAGAAACATGAAACTAATTAGTTGTATCATGTCACTGGAAGGTTCACAGTTGCAGACTGTGTAATATATTTCTCAACAAATAGTGCAATTACAGACAACTGGGAATATAAACACTAACTAATGAATTATATCTTCCCTCCAACAGAAACTGCTATATACAGCAGGTGCAACATATGGTTTTGCTTGACACTACCCCCCCTCCCCCATCATGAACACATTAAAACTAAGAAATATATAGTGAATGCATTTCAGATATTATGGAAATTGGTTTAAGAGAATTAGCATTTCAATTCAATTGTCAGCTTGTTTTGTTTGGGTAGCGCGATCTTTTGTTAATACCGCACCGATCATATGCACTTCTTAATAATGGCTTTTTCTCTGTTATACTGGCCTACAATCGCGCACATCTTTCACTTCTCTTTAGTAATTTGTCAAGGATTGCCCATTACATATCTCAAGTCTTAAATTACTGGTAATTTTTGCTTGATATAATGGGAAAGAAGATGACTCTATTTGGGTAGATAACTTTGATTGCACACAAGGAAACTGCTCTTGAGGGCAGAAGTGATGGATAATAGAAGCTTCTTGGCAAGTCATACCCATTTTCAGTTTTTTTTTCTGAAAAACTTTAGTTTCCGAAAATCCCCACATATATCTCGCAGCACGATTTTTTAGCTTTCATTTTGGGAAAAAAGCGCGAGTTATAGTCGAGTAAATATGGTAATTTTTTTAGCTTTCAAATTGTTAAGTATGGATCATTGGTTAAAGACCGGATTTATAAAACACACAAAAGAGAGCAATATAGTAGATATAGAAATAACCAATTTCACTCCTATCAGATAAATTATTTATATTAAGTAAAAATGTATAGTATCTTTATAAATTTTATTCTATTAAAAATAAATCATATTTTTTTGTTTAAATGTACATCTAAATTCAAATAAAACAGACATTTACAATGAAATATATTTTTATTTATTATTATATTATTATTATATATAAAACAGACATTTACAATGAAATATATTTTTATTTATTATTATTATTATTATTATTATTTTGAAAAGGAGCTTGGTAATAATGAAAATTATTACCAAGCTCCTTTAAGGATATCTGAAGTTTCAGAAACCGATCCAAAAATATTTAGTGCGAAACATAGGTGTACATTACGATGTTCGTTTTCTTAAATTCCGCTTCGAATTTAGAAATAGCATCTATCCAAATACATGCTACTTACATTTTTTTTGAGCTATTTCACTTTTGAACGTGAAACATAAGTGTATTGTGTATTCTGTGTTTAAGTGACTTTGGACAATTTGACTTTGATTTTAATTGTGTACTTATTTTTAGATTTTTGATAGACAAATAAAATTTTAAAGATAATAGGTTATAAATTATAAACATATTAATCACCTGAGGGACCATAGCTAAAAATCCCGTATGTATGCAGGATAGACTATCGGCACGTCAGGCTGACGCAGCTCGAATTAAATTAATAAACATAGGTTATTTATGAGCTATAAAACCCTTTAGATGATCTTTGTTTACACATACTGCAATTGGCCCTTTCTTGATACTTTTTTAGTGTATTTTTGCATCATTTCATTTTGTGCGTTGCAGTAACGGTGTTATTGTGCGGTTGCCTTTTGTTTTATAAAATGTATTTATTGTTGTTTAGTAAATTTTTTGTGAATTTGGATTATTATTCACGTAAAGTAAGTACATCTATTATATTTTTACTAAGTTTGAAAATCAGTTAAATTGTTTCATTTTAGTTAATTATTTTATTTTGAAAACAAAAGATTTTTATGTTATGTTGGGTAGATGTCAAGAAAATAAATAATTTTCAATACGAGATTTATTTATATATTTCTTCTTGTTCTGGTTGGAAGACATTAGAGTTGGGGTCCCTTTACTAATTTCTTTAATAAATAATTTTAATATTCTAGAAATGTCTTAATTATTAAACAATTACCAGAATGTAAAAAATATTAAATAAATATCACTGAGAAATCAATCAGTGGCTAATATCTCTACATGTTAATTTTCAAAAAATACCTAAAAATGTAAGCATATTTATTATTCAAAACATCTGAAAAATCAAATTCTGTAATAATAAAAAAAATAGTCAGCCTTGGGGCCATTCACCTTAAAAATAATAGTCGGTTAAGGGGTTAATAAATAAATTTAAGGAAAAATTTCAGAAATTATTATTTATTTTGGTGGACAACTTTAACGCTCTCCTTATTTTAAAGTCTAACCAAGTGTGTTAACCCTTAGATGTCGGAAAAAAGCCAAAGAAGTTATCTGGTGCACAAAATAGGAAAAGACAATTGCAGTGAGTACAATTGGAACATAAATTGGCTGGATCGCTGAATAAATTTTTAACATCAGGACCACATAAAAAACGACAAACAGAAAGTTCGGACAAAGCAAGTACTCCGTGTAGCTCTACTACAGAAAAAGAGAGGACACAAGATAACTATGAAGAAACAAATGTTACATGCGAAAATGAAACTGAACTGTCTACAGAAGTTGCAACAGAAGAAATATTGGATTCCGATTCAGCGAAACACGAAACTTCAAATTTTACTTTAAATTTTAATGTTAATGATCCAGGTACTTGGCTGAATCATATAACTACCAAAGCTAGAGATTGTTTAGTTGACCAGTGCCCACGTCAAGTAGTTAATAAAGAATTTCCCAAAGATAAATCTGGCCGCAGGGTTTCCGATTCATACTATTATCGAACTTTAGCAAATGGAGAAAAACTTTTACGAAGTTATTTAGTTTATTCAGAATCTCGAAATTCGGTTTTCTGTTATTATTGCAAAATATTTGGTAGTCAAAATTTCCAACTTACTAACGAATACGGTTGTAACGATTGGCAACATTTGAGTCATATACTAAAAATACATGAGACAAGTTCCGCGCACATTAAAAACTGTTCAAAATACAGTGAACTTAAAATGTCATGGATTAAGAAATGCATTATTGATTGCACACAACAAAGATTATACGAAACTGAGAAAAAATATTGGCAATCTGTTATAGAACGGTTAATCTACATAATACAATATGCATCAAGACAGTGTATAGCTTTTAGAGCTTTTTCACAAAAACTTTTTGAAAATTATAACGGCATTTTTTAAAGTTAGTAGAAACTGTCACTAAATTTGATTCGATAATGGCAGAACACTTGCATCGCATCCAAACATCACAAAAAAGGAACATTGCTCATTATTTAGGTGATAAAATACAAAATGAAATCATCTGTATAATTTCTGAAGCTATAAAACAAAAAATTTTAGAAATGGTTAAAGAGGTGAAATATTATTCATTAATTCTTGATACTACTCTTGATATGAGCCACACAGAGCAATTATCAATTGTTATTAGATTTATTAATCAAAATAAAGATACGAATATAGCAGAAATTCATGAACATTTTTTTAATTTTCAATCTGTAGAAGATACCACTGGGCAAGGACTATTTCAATTTACAAAAAAGTATTTAAAATTATTGAATATTAACATTTCGGATTTACGCAGCCAAGCTTATGATAACGGTTCAAATAAGCAAGGAAAACATAACGGACTGTAGAAAAAAATCCTTGAAATAAATTCAAGAGCTTTTTTTATTCCGTGTGTTGCTCATTCATTAAATTTGGTAGTCAATGATGCAACTTAGATATCCATGAAACTGTAAATTTTTTGGGGGTAATACAGGAATTATATAATTATTTTTGAATATCTGTGACGCGTTGGGCTATATTAAAAAAACATTCATGTTTTAAATTTGAAACCACTTTCCGCTACTAGGTAGGAAAGTAGAGTAGAAGCAATAAACCCACTTAAAAATAATATCAAGGAAATTTACTAGGCTCTTTTTGATATTACGAAAGATGAAACTAAAGATATCGATTCTAGAGTTCAGGCAGACAACTTAATTTCAAAGATTTATTCGTTTAAATTTATTTGCTCTGTTCATGTTTGGTACGAAATCTTAAGTCTCGTAAATGTTGCAAGCAAAATAATGCAGAATCCGACATTTGATATAGGAAAAATTACAGAAAATCTTGATTATGTTATAGAAGAATTAAATACTCGCCGAACAGACCAATATTTTGAAAATATTATTAAATCTGCAAAAGAAGTAGCAAATGATCTTAATGCTGATCCTATTTCGAGACATTCACAAAAGAACAAAAACAAAAATGTTTGGTTACGAAGCATTAGATGAGGCAACACATGATCCTAAACAAAATTTTTAAATAAATTTTTTCTTTGCGATTTTCGACACGACTATAACTTCAGTCACGGAAAGATTTATACTCTTAAAACAACATAGCAAGGACTTTAAAGTTATAAGAGACATTTGCAAATTAAAAGATTGGTGCGACGAAGATTTAATGAAACATTGTAAACATTTGCACTTAAAACTGAGCGACAATCAAGGTTCCGACAATCGCGATATTGATGGTATGACTTTATTTGAGGAATTAAAAATTTTGCAGTGCCAAGAAAAAAAAAGTCATTGGCATGCCACATTTGGCAGACATGTTAAGGACTGTCCACCCCTGCTCTAGACTAACCATATATAAAGAATATAATAAATATTTTTTCAACAGTTTCGATAACGAGCCAAATGATATAAATGTGTAACAGATTAGAAAAAACTAATGATGAATCAGGCATTTTAGAGTAAAAAATGAAATTGTGTTTGTTAATTTTTATACACTGCATAAACGCATCAAAAGGGTTAAGCAAAAACCCTAATATAATAGAGAAACACAGAGATATTATTATTACAGGGGGCCCTAAAATCCTGTCAATGAAATCCCTTTAGTTATAAGCAAAATTAGAAGAAGAAAAAAAATAAAAAATACATTTCCGCAAATGTGTACTGACTGTGCCCACTCGATTGTGGGGCCCGGGTGCACTGCACCCCCCCCCTTCAAGTTTTCAAAGTTTGAGTCATCAGAATTCAAGGAGAACCGGTCTACCCATCCGGAACTCTGGGGGGGGGGGGGGGGAGCCCCCTAGTTTTAATGTAAAAAGAAATATTACATAGCAAAGATAATTCGGATATATGCTTTTAAGTATATAACAATTAGTATTAATGTAGATTTATTTTACATATTAATCCGTCTTGCTTTAGCCGCCACAAAATTTTTAATAATATCTTTAATGTCTAACAAATCCATAATATTATTTTCAATTGATATAATTGAAAAATCCTTTAGATGCTCTCCAGACATTGTTGACCGCAAATAATTTTTTATTAGTTTCAGGTTTGAAAAACTTCTTTTCCCGGATGCTACGGATATTGATAATATTAAATAAATACACATCACAATCGCAGTATTCGGAAATGTGTCAGTTAATTTATTTTCATCTATATAATTTAAAACATCCTGAGGAGCCGACTCTTTTTTAATGAAACACTGCAAAATTTTTAATTCCTCAAATAAAGTCATACCATCAATATCGCGATTGTCGGAACCTTGATTGTCGCTCAGTTTTAAGTGCAAATGTTTACAATGTTTCATTAAATCTTCGTCGCACCAATCTTTTAATTTGCAAATGTCTCTTATAACTTTAAAGTCCTTGCTATGTTGTTTTAAGAGTATAAATCTTTCCGTGACTGAAGTTATAGTCGTGTCGAAATTCCCAATATTTAATGTACAGATTGAATAACAGTGGACCAAGAACTGATCCTTGTGGTTCACCACTGGTCACCTTAAATTTTGCACTCACAATGCTAATATTTTATAATCCAGACCCATATTCTCCAATTTATGCAACAGTCTTCCATGCTGTATTTTGTCAAAAGCCTTAGCAAAATCCAAAAGTATCATGGTGTGTCTATTTCCCTTGTCTAGCTCAGTGGTAACATTATTATAAAATGTGAGCAAGTTGCTAAAACATGACCTTCCCGTAGTAAACCCATGCTGCTCATGGCCAAGTAGAGATTCTCTGTCAATCCATTTCTGAATGCGTACCCTGACCAACTTTTCCAAAATCTTTACCACCACTCCCAAGATATTGATTGGTCGATAGTTGGGTACATTGGTCTTTGCTTGTGTAATGTGATTATCATGCTGCTTTCCACTCCTGCAGAATCTTCCCTGTTCTGAGACTCAAAATATATAGCCTGGTTAAAGGAATAGCCAGTTCAGCTGAACAGTTTTTCCATCAATTCTATCGATATGCCAGTTCAGCATATCGATAGAATTCTTTGGGGGTTACCTATAGCTTGCAGAGCCTGTTTTTTCATACTCAGATTTAGTTCTCCATACAACAGTTAGGACTCTTCTGGCCTGTGGCTAATAATTTTCATAACAGACATCCTTATGCACTTCCACATAATCCTTTTCTTACAAATCTCTTTCTTGATAAGATTACACATATATTTTTCTCCTACCTTATTTATTCTTCAGACTCTCAGAACTTTCTGATATTGCATCATTTAAGTATTTTTTAAATGCTTGCCATGCACTGTCGATATTCTTCCCATCAGTCAACCAATACCATTGTGCTGAATTCAATATACTCCTCAGTTGGTCACATCCTGCTTCGTAGTTCAGCATGTAACCTTTCCTGAATGGAACATTCATAAACTTAGCCACTTCCCAAGTGAGTACCACATGATCACTTTAAATGAAGCATTCTCTGATACTATAATGAAATCTAACACTCTTAGATATTGAGTTCCTTCTGTCATATACTGCTTGAGAAAGTGTCTCGCAACAGCTCAATAAAGTCAGTTTCATTCTTCTCCTGAGATTTCAATGTTACCCAATCATTGTTTTGATAATTAAAGTTTCCCCATTATAATTAGTCTTGTTGCACCCATCGTCTTTATTTAGTGATGCATTTCTTCATCACTAGCAGCTGATCCACCAGGCCTGTAAACCCACTATATATTTTATCTTGTTAGATTCCATGTTGCACCAAATGGCTTCAAACTCTTTTAACTTTTACATACATATTCTCTCCATTCCTCCTATTATAATTTGGTTTCTCTGATTCTCTGTATTAGGTTTCATGCCAGTTATTAGTTTTTCAAGACCCCTGACAAAATGCATTCAAGTATATGCCATTGTGCTGAATTCTTATACAAATCCAATCTTCCCTCAAACTCACTCCACACATCCAAAAACTCGCATCCATTCCTTCTATACAGCCTACTCATTGAATCTTTTGCCATCATAGCCCTTCTCAATTAGTTTTTGTCATATCAAGATAATATACTTATGATTTTCACTTTCTCACTCTTCACTCTTGCTTCTTCCAGCAACCCTTTTATATCCTCTCTCATACTGAACTTAGCACTAGTTAAGTCATTATAGTGGGTAGAAAGGTGAACTTCAAAAGTCACATAGTAGGAATTGCAAATACAACTCAGAGGATAATTGTGACATTGAAACAAACATTGACATATAAGGATATATAAGTTATTTTGCCTCTCTACAAAGCATTGATATACGACCTCACTTAGATTGCTGTGCACAGATTCAGCCTCCTGAGTTCTTACGGGATAAAGAAGCCAGGGAAAGGCTGCAAAAAAGGAGGTATGAAGATCATATCGGGATTATGGAATGTAGATTACAAGGATAGATTGACAGCATGTTGACAGTAGTCACTACTAGGCAGGGAGGAAAGAGGGATGATATATAAAGGTCTATAAACTTTTGAGAGGGTGTTATAGGATATCATTTCATAAAAGTTTTCATTATATGGAAGGCGGGGATAGGACTAGCTAGGACAAGGGGGCATCATGGAAGTTTGTAGAAAATTAAGAAAGAAGTGAGAGCTCGATTTTTCTCTCGCAGAGCTGCGAGTTAGTGGAACAGTTTTCCTGTTAAAATAGTGGTACATATAGCATGGATGACATAAAGAGAAGGTATGACAGCTGGATGTTGGTGATGTATGACTTCTCTTGATGAATCCTTTACTCCCTGAGTGTTTAATAATAATAATATTGCATACTCGGTTAAGAAGAAGTCTGTGTGGAATTATGATGTGCTATCAATTATGATGAACTTAGAAAGAACCCTTAGCTATGTCATGGCATAAGAAACTTCAAGAGAAGAATGTGAATAATGTATGAGAAATGGTCAGTGATTGTTTGAGGAATGCAGTATCAGCCTGCATGCATATCCAGGGTCAGGAGGATAAGCCCAGTGGGATGTAAAGGATGAGTAGCATAAAAAAAAAAATAATGAGCATGCCAATGAACAATGCAGATGCAGGCGAAAAAAGGGTGACTATCATGATTAGAAGGGTTAAATCAGATCATGAGAAGAAATTAGCTAAGCATGCAGAAGGCAATTCTCAAGACTTTTGCTATGTAGCAAGTAAGAGGTTGATTGATTATGAAGGATAACATTAATCAGTGCTGATGGTAGGAAAGTGACGGAAGTAGAAGAAATAATTCAGCATTCAGAGATATTGCATTTGGCAAGGTGACAGAAGCTGATATTGAACCGAGATTGACCAACTAGTACACAGCATATTGAGAAATATCAATGTGCTGTTTCTAGCTGTGTACAATAGCATTGGCTGGGATTGCATATCAACTTGTGCATTACAAGGACACAGGAGAACTGATAGCACCTTTGACCAAGCTGTTTACTCAGAAACTCTGCTCTTCAAAGGTTCTGAGGAAGTGGAAAGAGGGTAAAATAGTTCCATTACATAATGGCAGCCCCAAAATAGAAATGCCAAATTACCATTTAGTATCTTGGCCATAGTGGTAAGATATTGGGAAAGTTGGTTAAAGGTAGAATTTGGAAATGGGGAGGATGGAATATATGTTATGGTGGATAGCACAGCTTTGTGAAAGATATTATTATTTTTATTCCTGATACCTCCAAGGAGTCCGAAGACTCATCATGGGAGGACTCTTACAACTGTCTCAACCACTACACCGAACCTCTACTACGAATCATCTCCATCAATGCCATCTACCGCCCACCACCACAACTAGTTTTTTTTTTTTATCTGTAAATTGCATGTGTTCTGAAGGGCCGATTTGTTTGTATGTGGGATGAAAAAACCCTGCTACCTCTGTATGAGATCAGCTAACTCACCTTTGATTGAAATCGTCCAGATAAAGATTCCTCCCAGAATCGAACTTAGGCCTATTCCAATCGAGGGGCACAATATACCATCATTCTTCAATTGCGCTATGGAGGTGCTTAATGACCTGCCTTAGTGATTTACTCGCATTCTATAATAGACTGACAGCTGAGTTAGACAAGAGAAAGAGCTACAGCATAATTAAGGAGAACTTGGGGTCACCCATGGAGGTTCTGTAAGAGTATGGTTAGTAAGAGTGTGAGGAGTGACTGGAATTGATTGATAGAGTTGGTTGTGAATGCTCTAACATTGAATAAGTTCAAGAAGTATAAATATTGTGATGAGTATTCTCATTCCATAGAGGCGACCATAATAATAAAATGCTGGCACTTCTTATGAAACCAGTTAACTTATTTACCAATAGTGAAAGCTGTAGTAGTTCATAAATATCTTCTTCTTGTTATTATTCTAAGACCCCCCCCCCATGGAGTCACAAACTCATCTAGGACATGAATGACTTTTATAATGACATGAATTAAAGATATGCTTTGGATGTGGTAAGTGTCTTCTTCTTGTTTTGTAACGTTTCAGGTTATTTTTTAACCATTTAACTATGTCATGAAAAAATGGCTTAAGGATGTTATTCCTTTGGTAATGCTGGTTATCTTGCATGGCAATGTGGTCTTCTGAGATAAAATAAGCCAATCATACTTCACAACACTAGAAAAACTAAACTAAAAATAAATAAATAAAAATGCTGACTTATAAATATGTGAAATATGCTAACATACTGTGTGTGTGTGTGTGCGGAGTCTAGTTAAATTGAGAAAAGATATATCTACAAATATATGCTTCTTTGCTTATAAGATGAAAATCTACGGACTATAATTAGATAGTTAATTGTATCTACATAGGCTTCTGTAGCTATAAATTGTATGTTCTTAGCATAATTGTATCCTCTACATAAAACTGCATGTAGAGAACACAACTATCGATTTATGGTAGGACAAAACCATTGTTTTTTTTAGGATCCTGCTTCTCATGAAATCAACTAATTCACTATTATTATTATTATTATTATTATAGGGAAACTAGATCATCAAAGGAGGAATGGGGAAAATGTGTGTGATAAAGTATGCAGCTATGGAATGCAAACGTGATAAAGATATGAATGTCTTCAAGCATGGTTATGTATGTGGCAAAGAGGTGGAAAAATATGCTTTGGATTCAGACCTTTTATGTATGTCTGGGGAGAGAAAAGAGAAAATTCTAGAACAAGACCAAATAGATTGCATATCTAATTATAAGAATAGGCTAGGTGGTAATTTATTATGTCTATATCTATAAACAAATGCCTGGATCATTAGAAACAAAGGGACTGAATTTGTTGCTTTATTGAATGTGATATGGTCTAAGATTTTTGGCATTAGTGAAACCTGGCTATCAGAATCGGATATGGTAAATGGAATCGAGTGTAATGAGTATACTATTTTTAGGAAGAGATAGAAGAGGAGGAGGAGTACTACTAATGATATCAAATGACTTAAGTCCAGGCGTAGATTTCTGTGGCTAATTGGTTCAAAAGATATATTTCAGTGATTACACCACATTTTTTTTTATTATTCAGTTATATAAAACACTGAAATAATAGTTCCCGACAAGTTTCGTAAATCGTAGGATTTACATCTTAAGTTATACTATTTACCCCCTGAAGATGTAAATCCTACAATTTACGAAACTTGTCGGGAACTATTATTTCAGTGTTTTATGTAACTGAATAATAAAAAAATATGATGTAATCACCAAAATATATCTTTTGGACTTAAGTCCAGTTAGGGTAGAAACACAAGAAAAAAATTATGGTAACAATCTCCCATGTAGCAGTGAGTTTGAGTCTATCTGGTGTGAAGTGGAAGTTAATAGAATGAAATATATGGTGGGGTGTTGCTACAGACCTGGTGGCTCGGTTGCAGGAGATGAATAAATGCATCACCAGTTTAACCTTATGGGTACCAAATGAATGATCATTATGGGTGACTTTAATTTTCCAAACATTGACTGGATAGAAGAGAAATCTCATGATAAGAAAGAAGAGGAATGTAATGAATTGTTGTGAGACAACTTTTTCAAGCAGCATATGAAAGAAGGAACTTGATGTCAAAGAGTGTTGGATTTGTTCATAGCGTCAGAAGAGGTCTCTGTTAAGAATGCTGTTTTACCATCAATTGGTAACAGTCATCATGCTGTGCTTTCTTGGGAAGTATCTGATCGTATTGATGCTCTGATTAAAACAGGTTGCATGCTGATCTACAAACCTGGAAATTATGATCAACTTAGGAGAATATTATCTTTAATCCTATGATATCAATTACTGAATGGGAAAAATGTCAGCAGTGCATGGGAATCTTTGAAAAAATGCTTAAATCAGGCAGTTTTCGAAGAATAAATAGGTTAGGAGTGAAATGGATGTGCAACCTTATTAAGCAAGAGATCCACAAGAAGAAGACGATGTAGAAAGAATATTGTGAGAATGAGAGGTGTTATGAAATATATAAAACTCAGGCCAGAAAAATAACGAGTATTGTGTGGAAAGCTAAATCGGAGTTTGAAAAGAAATTGGCTGGCCATGCTAGCTAAAGACAATCCAAAAGAATTTTATCGTTATTCCGCAAGCAAAAGAAAGAATGAATGTGAAAGAATAACTTTATTGAATACAGATGGTACTTGAGTGTTGGAATCTAATGAGATTGTTCAGTTAATGAATGCTGACTTTGCTAAGATATATCAACCAGGTTTATTGGATGAAGAGTTAGAGGTTCATGAAAATTAGGTTGAAGAGCTGTTGCATAACCTTGATAAGAATTTGTCTATAGGGACGGATGGAATATCAGCCTACTTGTTAAAGTAAGAATGTTCAGTCGAATTGGCTAGGCCTTTCACATCTTTGAATAACTTGAGTCTCAGCTTAGGAATGATACCACAGTAATGGAAGGAATGTATGATAGTTCCATTGTACAAGGGTGGTGCAAAAACTGATGTGTCTAATTACCGAACTATCAGTATCTGGTGTAGATTTTTGAGAAGTTGGTAAGAACTCGCATACAGAAATGGGTCGACAAACATGCTAAACTTTGCAAGGAACAGCATGGGTTTACTAAAGGAAGGTCATGTTTTAACAGTTTGTTCATATTTTATAACAATGTTACCACCGGGTCAGATAAAGGAAATGGATACACTATAATAATGTTGGATTTTGCTAAGGCATTTGTTGGATACCACACGAAAGGCTGTTGAATAAACTGGAGAATATGGGATCAGAATATAAACTCTTGACATGGATCAGGGGATGGTTGACAGACAGATATCAAAAAAGTGGTATACAATGGGTGTGAATCTGCCAGATTTAAGCTGGGATTGCTTCTTTGAGGAAAGCTCCTCTTAAGCCCCAGCAAAGACTGTTTCTCCTTTCCGACTATCTCCTACCTTGCTTTTACCACAAGTTGGTGCTTGGTAGGACATATATCTTGGTACTGTCCCAAACGGACAGGGCTATCTGTTCAGCCATGAGATCATGGCTCCGACTGCCGCCTGACACCGCTACTGCATATTTCCACTCGAGGGTGAAGGACAGCTGGCTCGGGATTCCATCACTTAGATGGCTGATCCCACACCTGTGGCTGTCCAAAATCGCGAAGTTAGAACTATCCTCTTCCCCTATCTGCAAGAGGCTTTCTATAGCCAATTAATACAAGAAAACTTTACGCAGGCTAAAAGCTGGTGCTGACTCAATTAAGGTACCTTAATTGAGTCAGCACTTGCAGAACACAAGGGATGGGCATCTCTGCTGCACTGTGATGTAGAATGTGATCCTTTAAAAGTCATATCTGGTGCCTCCCCAGCATGATTGGGTAAGGAATGGCACCAAACTCCTCCCTGGGTTCGAGTATATTGACCTTATCAGGATGAGGATCAATGCCCTGCCCAGCTCAATGGGGTAGTGATGACTCAAACTGTAGGGCTGGCTGCCACTACAGTGAAACATTGTCTCATATAGTCCAGTGTTGCTTACTCACCCATGGGGGGGTCTGTGTGCAGAGGCATGATGCCGTGGTCTCTATTCTGAACAACCGCTTTAAGAACAGAGGTTGGGAGACAGTAGTGGAACCACATTATAGGACCTTCGCAGGTTTGCGTAAGCCAGACTTACTGATTAAAAGAGACGGTGACATTTGGGTAGTTGATGCTCAGGTGGTGGGAACAGGGCACTCACTAGCTTATAGCCATAATAATAAGGCAAACGATTATAAGAATAACCAAGATCTAGTTAGTAAGATACGGGAGGAGCATGGGGCAACTCCGAGGTTTACCAGCACCACCATATCTTTACATGGTGCATGGAGCGCAGATAGCTGTAAGGACTTAAAACAGCTTGGGCTTATGCAGAAGGATATAAAAGTTCTTTTCTTTAGGGCCCTACAGGGCACACTGGTGGCGTGGCGTTGCCACCAGAGAATAACTACAATAATAACTAGACCAGGCATAGGGTAAAATACTTGTAAAGGCTTAGGCCTATATCAAATCTGGACGAGATGTCTGGACATGATGTAAGGGTAGTACTGCTCATAATCAGTACAAAGATTAATAATAATAATAAAAAAGTGACCAGTGGTGTACCTCAGGGTTCAGACCTTGGGCCATTATTGTTTAATCTATATGTTTATCTAGACCTTGGGCCATTATTGTTTAATCTGTACGTTAATGACATCGGGCAGAGTCTAACATCAGATGTGCAATTGTTTGCCGATGATGTAAAGATAGGCAGGGCAATCAGATGCTACTGATATTCAGCACTTACAAAATGATTTGAATAGGCTGGAAAATTGGGCAAACGAAAATGGCTGTCAGTTTAATGTTAGTAAGTGTAAAGTTATGCACTTTGGCAGAATTAAAGTTCCACCGGCATATTATACATATTAGTGGAGTTATGCTTCAAGAAACTGAGGAGGCAAGGGATCTTGGTGTATTGGTGGATAGGAATTTGAAGTTCAAAGGTCACATAGCAAAAGTTGCAAATCCAATTCAGAGGATAATTGCAATGTTGAAGCGAACCGTGACATGTAAAGATGAGAAAGTCATTTTGCCTCTTTATAAGGCTTTGATAAGACCATACCTGGATTACTGTGCGCATATTTGGTCTCCCGGGTTCCAAGGGGATAAAGAAGCTGTGGAAAGGGTGCAAAGAAGAGTTACAAAGATTACATCCGAATCATGATTGCGGATTGATTGCGATGAAAATTTTCCTTATGTGGAAGGTGGGGAAAGAACACGGGGGCATCCATGAAGTTAAGTTTGTTCACGGTCAAGAAAGCGGTAAGAGCTAGGTTTTACTCTCAGAGAGCAATGAGTGAGTGGAATAGTTTGCCTTAGGAGTAGTGAGTGCATCTAGTGTGAATGAATTTAAGGGAAGACATGACAGCTGGTTTCGATGATTTATAGCATCTCTTGATGAGTCTTTGACTCCCTGGAGGTCTCAGATAATAATAATAACAATTCATCACTCCGTTCATCATCATCAGATTCCTGCCATGTACACCAAGTTGTATTCTTATTGGTTAAACCAAAATAAAATATTCTTATTGGTTAAACCAAAATAAAATTAAAAAAAAAAATGATGGCACTGCATTCATCTTAATTGAAAATCTGTAAATTTAGAACATAATCTAGTAATTTAAGTGAAATTTATGAAATGTAGAGAAATGAAATTTGTAGATATAATGGATTGGGAAATGATGTAAATTCCCATTTGTCTCTGACATCAAATGATTCTTCAGAAGTTCTAAATAATGAATCATTATGATATATGTAACAATTTCTGTCATTCATCGTAAAATCATTCTCCTTTCATTAACAGTGACAATGTGTCACCCATTACAAACTTCTTGCTTACTACTTAAACAAGGGCACATGCTCATCATTGAGGTTGATCGATGATTGACAGCCGACAAGGAGAGCATTTGGTACTGGGATAATGAGGACAAACAAGAAGAGAGAGAATGGAAGTTTGAGAATGCAGACCAGATAATTTTGTTAGGAAGTTTTTTTGTAAAACTTGAGAGTTAGAATGTAGAGGATTCCAAAAAGGAATCCTTGAAAGATTAATCCTTTCACTGGAAAAGTTGATACTGTCAACAAGTGCATAGTAATAAAAAGAGATATTAAATAGTCATTCTATTTCAACATTTCAAGAAATGTTAGCTGTAAAGTTTTGTCTTCTGTCTTAAGGACACTAGTGATATGAATTATGTTTTTCAGAACAACTGATGGAATTAAAGAAATCTGAAACTGTAAAGTGGCTTTAATGATGAGCTGTTTTTCATAAATAAAGTACTGTGCGTTGTTATAATTAAAAAAAAATTATAAAAATTGTGGAAAATTCATATAAAAAATTTTATTAACATCGAATTTTTACCTAAGTATAATTGGTATAATCAGTACAAGATTGCAGAAAAATAATTAAAATATAACAGACAATTCTAAAAAGTATTCAGACCACCCTCATATGTATATATATATATGAGGGTGGTCTGAGAAGTACTTGGTCTAACAATGAAAAAAACAAATTTATAATTTCCAAATTATTTTTATTTTTCAATCTTCCTTAAGACTAATACATTCATTCCAGCGATGCTCTAACACCATTATCCAGTCCCTGTAGTGGTTAGTAAGATCTCCAAAATACCCCTCTACAGCTGCAGTCACCTCTTGATTCGAAGAAAAATGCTGACCAGCAAGGAAGAGTTTTAGTTTTGGGAAAAGATGGAAGTCAGAGGGAGCCAAACCTGGGGAATAGGGTGGATGTTCTAACAATTCATAGTGCAGATCCCTTAATTTTCCCAATTTACAAAACACCTTTGTGGGCAGATGCATTGTCCTGATGAAAGATGTGTTTTTTTCTTCTGCAAACTGGATCTTTTCTCAAGAATGTTTTCATCTTGCCTGGTTAAAAGATCGGAATAATATTCCCCGGTTATTGTTTTATCCTTTTCAAGATAATTAATAAACAAAATGTCTTTAGCATCCCAAAACACTGATGCCACGACCTTTCCTGCTGATGGAACCGTTTGCCATTTTTGGTGCTGGACAACCAGCTTCTGTCCACTGTTTTGACTGTTATTTGGATTCTGGTGTGTAATGGTGAATCCAAGTCTCATCCATAGTTATAAATCGATGCACAAAATCAGTTTTATTCTTGTTAAAACGCTCCACCGTGCGGTTAGCCTAGTGGTTATGCGCTTCGCAACCATATGCCTGGGGAAGGAGTGTCCTAGGTTCGATTCCCGTCGGTGACGTGAGGAGCTGAAGGATCTTCCTCAGCCTTAGCCAGTCTTGGGCGTGGACAGCAGGGTTTTTTCCCCAGTTTATTCTGCGGTTTTTCATCCCACAAAGTAGGTAAACTGGCCTTGAGAACTCAACACTACAGGCCATAGGATACACCGGGGCATAAGGCTGACCACCTTATCCTGTAAACGGAGTGAGGTCCGATGATCAACGGACCCTCGACACCGCAAGGTAAAAGAGGGTATAAGGAAGATGATGATGATGATGATGATGATGATAAAACGCTCCAAGCACTGTTCAGAGATTTTCATGCGAGTGCATTTTTGATCTGCTGTGAGCAAGTGCGGCACCCATCTTCTGCAAAGCTTTTTCGTTTTCAATTCTTCATGCAAAATATATCCTACACGTTCTTTTACAATGCATATAGTCTCAGCAATTTCATGCACTTTGACTCACCGGTCATCCAATACCAATATCATGCACTTGATCAATAATTTCTGGTGTTGTTACAGTTTTTGGACATCCTTCAGATGGATCATCTTCATGGCTGGTACGACCACATTTAAACTCGGCAGCCCATTTCTTAATCGTTGAAAACGAAGGAGAAGAGTGCTAATAAACTTTTATGAACTTCGAATGAATTTCTTTTGGCATTAAACCTTCTTTTACAAAGAATTTTATAATGGCATGATAATCAATTTTATCCGTTTCAAGGGATACAGACAACACTTTTGTTACAGCTATGTAAAACAAACTACCTTATAGAATGACTTGCAATTTCACATGGATGCTTATGACAGATGTACCAACTTAGGAAAAAAAATCGTGTGATAGTGTTGCCATCTATGGTCAAGGCCAAGAACTTTTCAGATCACCCTCATATATATATATATATATATATATATATATATATATATATATATATCATCATTATCAGCCATTGTTGATCCACTGCTGGATGAAGACCTTTCCAAGATTACTCCAAAACTGTCTGTCGATGGCTCTCCTTTCCCCATGTTATTCCATCTGATGATATCATCAGTCCATCGTGATTTAGGTCGGCATCGTGGTCATTTTTCCTCTCATGGAATCCAATCCAATACTTCTTTTATCCATCGTTGATTTTGTCTTCAAGCAATATTCCCAGCCCATTGCCACTTTATATGTTTCACTCCTCCTATGATGTCAGAGACTTTGGTATGGTTTCTTATCCACATATTCCTTTTGTGATCCAGTCTTGTGATGCTAAGCATGCTTCTTTCCATTCTAAATTGTGTTGTTCTTAATTTCTAAATTTCCTTTGCATTTAGTGTCCATGTTTCACAGTCATATGTCAGTATTAGAAGAATACATTGGTTAAAAACTTTTCTCTTCGAGCATAATGATATTTGGCTTTTGAATATTGAATGTGATTTTCCAAATGCTTTCCACTCAAGCATCGTAAGTCTTTCGATTTCGTCCATGATATTTTGCTCATTAATATCTGTTGTCCTATGTTTATGTAATGATCTACTTGTTTAATTTCCTCATTATTGATTTTTATTATTTTTGGTATTGAACATAACTTGGATCTTCTTTAGGCTAGCTGTTTTGCTAGCAATACATGTAATTCATGCAGAGTTGAAGTAAAGATGACTATGTCATCTGCAAAGGGTAAATGGCTTAAATATCTTCCATTTATCTTCAGACTTTTCCCTTCCCAATCAAGAAGTCTGAATATTTCTTCTAGGCAAGCTGTGAATAATTTTGGAGATATTGTGTCACCCTGTTTTATACCTCTCTGTATTTCCACAGTAGAGATGTTTCCATTGAAATGAATTGCTGCTGTGGCATTGGTGTATGCTGATTTGATGGTCCTTATGTATGGTTCCTCCACTTCTTTGTTTCGTAATGCTTTAAGTATTGCACAAGTTTTAATTGAATCGAAAAGCTTTCTCATAATCAATGAAACCAAGACATAATGGTAACTGATATTCTCACACAGTTCAATAATCTGTTGTACAACTTGAATATTGTCCATTGTACTAAAGCCACTTTGAAAGCCCTTCTTGTTCTTTTGGTTGTGCTAGGTCCAGAGTCGTCCAAAGCCTATGAGCTAAGACTTTTGTAAACACTTTGTAAACCACTAATAGTAGACTGATGGGTTGGTAGTTTGCCAAGTCCTCTAGCTCACCTTTTTTATAGCAGAATTAGGGTAGCCTTCTTCCATGTACCTAGTACATCATTTTTCTTCAGGCATAAAGTAAATAGTTTTGCTAAGAGTTTGTAGATCATTTCTCCACCTGCTTTTAGGAGTCCAGCTATAGCTCCATCCTCACCTGCAACTTTTCCATTTTGCAAGCTTTGGATGTTCCACATAACTTCTGGTAGAATCTGTGGTACTTCAACTGTTTCGTAGTTGTCTTCTTCTTCTTCATTTAATTCATCATCCTGATATAATACTGAGTAAAATTCTTCAATTCTTTTTGCTATAGCATATCTATCTCTGGTGATGGTCCCATCTTGTAGTTTGACTGCAACCATCTGTTTATTGCTGTTCATCAATTACTGTTCGTCTTTTTTGTGACTACGGTTGTTTTCAATTGTTTGTTGTATTAATTTACAATTGAATTTTCTTATTTCTTCTGTGATAATACATGTTCTGATCATTTTGCACATTTCTGTGTACTCAGTTTTATTCTGTAGGTTATTTGATTGTTTCATTTCTCTTTGTTTCTTCAGAAATTTTGTCTTGTTTCTGTTCTATGGTACCAGCTATTTCAGGTGAGCATTATGAAAGGTTTTGGGTAATAATGTCAAATACTTTCTGATGGATCAGCATTGTCATCTATAATAAGATGTTTAAATGTTGTTTAGTTCATGTTGGAATATATCTTTGTTTCATGTTGAGTTTGTGTACATCTATGTTTTGCTTTGATCTTTGAAACATTTTTCTTCTTTCTTTTTGGCAGCTGTTTTTTTTAGATTTATTTAGATTTTATTGCATACCGTATGATGGTCACTTCCAATGTTGAAGATGTTTATAACAGAGCAGTCTTGAAAGATGTTTTTCTTATTGCTGATGATAAAGTCAATTTCACTAGTTTTTCCATTTGGACTTTTCCATGTCCACTTCCTATGTGTTTTTTCTTGAAAAAGGAATTCATGATGTACAGGTTTTTTCTGCAAATTCTATTAACCTTGCTCCTCTGTCGTCTCTCTCATGCCATATCCAGAATTTCCCATTGAGCTTTCATTTGATTGTTATACCAATTCTTGCATTAATGTCTCCCATTATAATTCTGAAATGATGTTTTCCTTTATTGTAGAGTTGGGATACATCATGATAGAAGGCAATTTCTTCATCAGTATGACTTATTGTTGGTGCATAGACTCAGATGATCTTAAGAGTGTATCTTTTTTGTATATCTTAGTGTATCTTATATATATCCTCTTATTGAAATGTTCCTATTTGGAATGAAGATCAAAAGAAAAAACTTAAAATCTTCTTTGGTCTTCCACGTAGGTTGTATGGTCATCCCAAAGTTCATAAACCAGGTACTCTATTAAGACCAGTAGTAGACTGTATAGGCTGCCCAACTTATAAGATTAATAAATATTTATCTAATTTACTTGCTACTTCAACTAGAAGAACGGCTACTTATAAAAAATAAAAAAAACTCTTTGGATTTTAAAAATAAAATTTCTGATCTTCATGAATTTTATGAATATTATGATTAGTTTAGATGTTGTATTCTTGTATCTTCACAGTTGTTTACTAATGTTCCTTTATCTGACACCACTGAATTACTACAGGAAGAATTTCCTTCAGATGTTGTTACACCATTTGATTTTGTAATATATTCTCATTATTTCTCCTACTGTTGCTAACTTCTTCATGGAACACTTTGAACAACGTATTTTTGATAATATTTCACCTAGACCTACACATCAGTACAGATGTGTAATTATATTTTTGCAATTTGGAATGGCTCTTCCTCTGAGTTGCTGCAGTTTTTTTTTTTTTAAATTAAATGCACTTCATCCCAGGATACAGTTCACTTTAGAAAAAGAAGTAAATAACCAAATAATGGTTTTAGATCTTCTAATTCTTCATCCACCAGATAGAAGCTTATAATTTTCAGCTTTTTTTTTGAAAGAAGACTCATACATATGCCTATGTCGAATCTTATCACCATCCTAGTCAAAAGTCTAGAACTAGTAAGACTTTAGTACATCGTGCTCATCTGTTATATTCTTTGGACAAACTTTTACAGAAAGAATAAAGAAATATGTGGGTTGTAAATAAAGTAGTGGCAACATGGACAAAATATTAAATTGTTTATTTATCAAGTCTATATAAGTACATCCCTTCAATGTAATCTTCTACCATGTTCTGCACCTCTTTCCAAATTTGTGGTTGCCACTGGATATAACACCAGATGTTGCCTGTTGACATCAGTGATAGTGCGACCTACTGCTTGAAGAACCTCTTGCACATCACAAAACTGCAGACCTCTGAGGAGTTCTTTCATTTTGGGACACCGATAGAAGTTGCTAGAGCTCATATATGGTAAATACAGAGGCTGTTCCGATACTTCCCATTGCCACGTGTCCAACATCTCTATCACCAGTTATGACACATGACCATGCACTGTTGTGCAACAAACATGGTGAGGAACCCGTGGTTACTTTTTCCTTAAAGCCAGACTCAAATGGTACTCCAGAAATCGTTGATGGTACTGTACATTAAGTTTGCCCTTTGGGCACAGCATGATTAAGAATGACACCTTGAATGTTGTTAGTGACTATCAGCATGACTTTAACTTTGCAAGGTTACTGACAAGGTTTTTTTGGATGGTGTAATCCTGAATGGTGCCATTCATTGGATTGGAACTCTTCAATTCAGGCTCATAAACTCTTGCCCAAGTTTCATCAGTGGCTATGATACAATTCAGAAATGCTTCTTCTTCTTCTTCCTTTTTCCCTCTTTTACCTTGCGGTGTCGAGGGTTTTCTATTCATTTAACTGCAGCCATATACGAGGATAAGGTAGTTAGCTCTATGTCTGTAGAAGTGTTGGTTTCTCAAGTTTGCCTGATGAAAAATCTCAGATAAACTGGGGAGAAAAACCCTGCAGTCCCTTGCCCAAGAGCTAACTTGGCTATGTCTGGGAAAGATCCTGATCTCCTCACTTAGGCGACAGGAATTGAACCCAGGACACTCCTTTCCCAGGCATATGGTTGCAAGGCAAGATATCCACTCAGCTAACCGCATGGACCGCAAGTTTCATCAATGGCTATGATACAATTCAGAAATGCATCTCCCCCTTCATTTTTGTATTGATCCAGATGGAGGCCAGCAACCATGTACCTGTGCCATTTTTGTATCTCAGTCAAGTGATGTGGAACCCAATGAGCTTAACTTTTGTGCATACCAGGCCTCTTCTTTAGGTTGTGCTAAACACTTTGGTGATTTATCCAAGTTTCCTGGGATAACTGGTGTACAGTACATTGCCAATTAACCATTATGAGGCCCAAACAAGCTTTACATGTTCATCTGAAATGGAAAGTCATCCTGCACAGTGATTATCATCCAGGTGATTTCGACCTACACAAAATGCACCAACCCATCTTGTGACAGTTCTGTATGACAGTGCACTGTCGCCACAGGCTTCCCAAGGCCACAATAAGTTACTTACAGTTTTACCTTTTGCAACCTGGACCTGGATCCAGGATCGTTGTTCTGATCCTGTGAACATACCTTAGAATGTTGTATGCTGTGACAGTGACTTTAACCACTTCTCCACATTGTTAGAATGGGGTGTTGCTTTGTGCTGTACAACTAGCATGAGTAACTCAAGAGTGACATTTGAATTACCAACTACTTCTCCTGACAGTGTTGCAACTACTCTATTTACAACCCTCATATTAATTCCACATTTTGTTTAATGCCATTTAGGATTTTTTTCATCATAAAAGCTTTTAACAGTTATGGCATCTCTACCTCTTCCAATACAGAAGAAATAACTCACATTCCTATCCCTTATGTGCATGTCATTATCGAATGCTTAGCAAAAGTTTTAAAACTACTGAATATTTTTTTAATTAAAAATACCAACAAATTACGAGGATGGCCTGAAAGTTCTATGCCTAACAATGAAAAAACAAATTTATAATGCAGACAACACTTTTGCTTCAGACAGCTGTATAAAACAAAATACTTGATTGAATGACTTGCAATTTCACATGGATGCTTATGATAGATGTACAAACTTAGAAAAAAAAATCTTGCCGATAGTGTTGCCATCTGTGGTGTAGGCCAAGAACGTTTCAGACCACCCTTCATATATACTTGGTTTAATCCTTTATCCAAGTGTAAGCAAACAAAGTTTGTGCTTGAAGTACTTTCAGAACTGGGGCAACTCATATAGAAGCTAATGATTTCAAATCACCTGCCTTTTTGTTGCCTGTTTCCCCATCAGAAAAAATCTCCATCTTTCTCGCTTCTTCTGACATGCCTGCATATCTCAGTTATCCAGTCATCTTTCAAATTCCTTTCTCTTGTGGGGTATCATATTTTGGACAAACAGTAAGATCTGCTTTTATTCATCTAGAAGAACACAAGTCATATTAAATACCATGAGCCTGAACAGTCTTTATTTGAGGAACATGTGATTGACAGTAAACATAGAGTTCATTGGAACAAGACAAGAATGTCTTGTTCCAATGAACAAGACGTCCTCATAGAACATCTTTATAAAGAAACATTTGAAACCTTATTTCAGTATTCTAAACTTAAACAGATCTGATGGTTTGTCTATCCCCTTTATAAATCTGCTAATCATCCTAACCTCATTTTGTCTATATATATATATATATATATATATATATATATAATTTATTTATTTTTTAATAAGTTAGAAATTATTAACTTTTTATAGTTATCTTATATTATATATCTTGTACCAGTGCCTATGATACGTAAGTGAAAATTAAAATTTTAGGTTAATATAGTTTTTTATGTGATTTTTACTCTCTTTTTATAATTTTTATAATTAATGAAGAGCTCTGCTTTGAAACAGTTTTATTTATAAAGTAGTAAAAGAAATTGTTTTTCTCTGGTAAATCATTTTTGATTTGTGCTTTTTGTAATTAAATTACCTGAGGTAAGAATATTTATACTTAGCAAATCAGTGAGGATGAGCTGAACAATATGTGCTACATAAGCAAATACTGCATAGTCCCACTGAAATTAAGAAGTTTTATAAATTAAGAAAAAAGCCTGATGAAGAACTCTTTAATGAAAGAATGAAGTATGAATATGCACTTAATATTTCCTTACAGATTCACCTTACTGTTTTCACACCAACTGTTAAGTAAATCTACAAGAGTTCAATATCCAGTTGGTGCTATGACTTTTAACTTCATTCTTTTTTTAGAAAATCCACGACTTTTAACTTCATTCCTTTCAGAATCCAAGACTGACTTTATACCAAATAAAAAATATATATTTTTTATATAAATAGATATAATTAAATTAATGATTATAAAATCATTTGGCTCAAAGGCCTTCTAAATAGAAATGACACCTTGAGATCTCCTTTATCTTTAAAGGATAAATTTATTCTCTCACTGACTCATTCTGTTGTGAGTTTGTTTTACATATACTTAATCAGTCTACCAGACTGAGCATTGCTTTTCGTAAATAATTCCTATAAAACAATAAAATGTTCATTACAGTCAGTTCTTTATCAGGTGTTTTCTTAAAATATAAAACTTCTTAACTTCCACAGAACTATGCAGTGCTTCTTATATTGCTCCGTTCATCCTAATGTTTCACTGAGTATAACTATTTTTGCCTCAGATAATTTAGTTATAAGAATCACAAATTATTTATCAGAGGAAGATTTTTTTACTAAATTTTTAAACTAAATGTATCAATATAAGAGCTCTTCATTAATGCTGCTTAACAGTTTTAGATTTCTCTAATTCCAAAACTTGTTCTGAGAAAATAATTGATACCACTGGTGTCCTTGAGACAGAAGATTACAAGTCAAAGACTCACTGTGTGAAGTCCCTATGCCATACACATAACTCATCATACCATACTTTAAATACATGCAAATTCTCTGCAGACACCATGCTTTCGTTCAGTGCACTCCAATCATTCACCATGCTCTGGAAAAAGCCTGCTTCTCAACCCTTTGCTCACACCCTCCTTATACAGTTCTGGAGACGACCTCTTGTTCTTCCCCCATCTGCCTTCATTTTATGGAAGACCTCGTCCATGTTAATCCTATAACATACCCTTAACAACTTTTATGTCTCTATCATATCATTCTGTAAATTGCATCTTCTCATCCTTTCTGCACACTCATCATTCAAGACACTATAAACCTTAGTCAATTGTCTTTGGACCTTTTCCAGTATTTCTTCATCCTTTTGGAAACCAGGTGACCAAATCTGTGCACATTACTCCATATGTGGCCTAATTGAGCCTTATACAATGTCCTTTATCAGGCCATATATAGAATCTCCTCATTTTGACAAGTCAGCATCCTCTGTATCATTGCCAGAATTTGTCATGTCATCCTCACAATTTTGGCACTTTGTCCTCTAAATTTTACATTCCTATCCATCATGACTCCAAGATCTCTTATTTTCTTTGCCTCCAATAATATATTCCCTCCAAGTGTAAACCTTACCATACATTTTGCAACATTGAACTGCATACCCACTCCTATGCTCTTTCACTTAGTCTATTCATGTCCTCTTGTAAAGCCACAACATATGCCCTACTCCTCATAGTTCTTCACCACTTTGCATCATCTGCACACACCTATATATCCCCCATTTAAATCTTTCCCTGATATCATTAGCATGTAGATTAAGCAGCAGTGGCCCTAAAACAGATCTCCCCCCCCCCCCAATGCACACCTCTAGTGACTTTCCTCTTTTGGGATATTGCTCTCCCATACACAACTTCATTTTGCTGATACCTATCAAATAGCCTGTCTGTAATCCAGTGCACTAATCCAAACCAACCCCATCCTCTCTAGTTTAGCTGTAATCTATACCAGACAAAATATAAGTATACTACTGTGTATTCACCTCCCTCGTCCAATATGGCTCTCACTTGATTGTAATAAGTAAGTAGATTACTAAAGCATGATCTCCCTTTAGTAAATCCATGCTGTCCATCAAAGCTAATATGTTGTCAACCCAACTCTGGATCCTGGTTCTCACCAAACTCCCCAACCACAGCACGTGATACACAGATTGGTCTATAATTTGATGCTTGAATTCTTGTTACAATCTTGACTTTTCTCCACTCATTTGGCACTTGGCTCAATGTAAGGCTCATCTTAGAAAAGTATGCCAAAGCCAATGTCAACTCCCTGGCACATAGTGCTTCAAAACAGATGGTGATAATCATCACTTTTATATAATTCCACATATACAGGGTAGCCCATAATTTGATAAGTCACAAAGAGATTTAAACAGTTTATATAAATTATATATTTAGTTTAATCCTTTATTCAAGTGTAAGCAAACAAAGTTTGCATCTGAAGTATCTTCAGGACTGGGGCAACTCATGGCAAAGGTGGACTGACTTCACATCACTTGCCTTAGTATCTCATAATGCAAAACACATCTCCTTGCAGACATGTATAATGCTATGCATTATGGGAAGGGTCACTACCCAGACCAATTTCGACCTTTGTTGAGGTCTCTTCAGTGGGAGCCAGACCCACAGGTGATACCAAGATTAAAGCAATGCAGAAGTCATATTTCCCTATACGAGTTGCCAAAAGGTGTCGCACCTTATTATTAAATTACATTAGATTAGAGAAAGATGTTGGAAGTTTTTTCACTTGCTTAGACTATAAATTATATATTTAGTTTAATCCTTTATCCAAGTGTAAGCAAACAAAGTTTGCACCTGAAGTATCTTCAGGACTGGGGCATCTCCTGAAGATCATCATCATCTTCATCAAATACCTGCCATGTACCCTCAAGGGATGTACAGGATATGATAGTACTAATCTTTCCTCTCCCATTCTTTTTAAGTGACCAAACCACCTGAGATTAGCTCTGCTAATGCATTCCTGGATGCTGACAATGTCAAGTTCTTTCCTAATATCCTCGTTTTTAATATGATACTGCCATTGATGCCATCTGTTCATGCCTCTAATCTTTCTCAAGACCCATATCTGCGGTCTCTAGTCTTTCGTCAAGTATTTTACTTCTGACCCAGCTCTCAGATCCATAAGTTAAAACTGGTTTGAACACTCTCTTGTATACAGCTAATTTAGTGTTCCGACTAATTTCTCTCTATTCCATATGAAATTATTCAGTTGACTTCCTACCATACCAACTTTGTTGATTCTGTTGTCCATTTCCATATTTAATTTACTATCTTCACTAAAAATTGTGCCTAAGTACCTGAAATGTTTTACTTGTACAATGCAGGGTGATATTTTCAGTGTTTTTCTGCCTGGTTTTATTGTATTCGTCTTGTTATTGCATTTTCATGCCAAATTTATTACAATTATTCAATTTAGTCAGGGAATCCTACAGACTTGTACTAGATTTATTTAAAAGTATAACATCATTCACATAAAGCAAAGAGCTGACATTAACATCTCCAATTTTGATATCATGAGATAATGAATAACTGAGGGGATAATACACATCCTTGTCTCACACCAGATTTAACACTACACCATCTTCTTGTACTTCTTTCAATTCTACATGCTGACTTACGGCTCAAATAAAGACTAAGTATTATTATTATTCCTCATACCTCCAAGGAGTTCGAAGACTCATCACGAGAGGACACCTACAACTGGCTCAATCACTATACCGAACCGCTACTATGAATCATCTCCATCAACGCCATTTACTGCCCACCTCCACCACCACCACAACTAGTATTTTTGTCTGTAAATTGCATGTATTCTGAAGTATTACTTGATATAATGCCACATTGACACCATATAACTGTAGCGTATTGAATAGCTTCTCTCTTGGCAACTCGTCATATGCCTTTTCCAGATCGATAAAACCTTAAATACAGATTTTTGTTATATTCCCATGATTTCTCGACTATTTGTTGTAAAATGAAAATCTGATGACAGCCTCTATTTGGCCTGAATCCAGCTTGTTCTTCACCAAGCTTTTCTTCCACAATTCTTGTCACCTGTTTCTCAAGTATACTTGTATAGATCTTACCAGGAACACTCAGTGGGGAAATATCCCTGTAATTCTCACAGTCAGCTTTATTTCCCTTTTTATACATGAGTACTATGAGAGCTCTACTTCAGTCATTGGAAATTCGACCCTCTATCCAGGCCTTCTGAACTATGAAGTGCAGCCACTGTAAGACTTTTATACCACCATACTTCAGCATTTCTGGTTAAATATCATCTATTCTTGCTGCCTTTACACATTTCAAGCCTTTGAAGTGTTTTTCTACTTAAAGTATGGATATTCCTGACCATATGCCTGCGAGTGTTTTTTAGCATTGTGCTATCACTGCTTCTTTGATTTAGCAATTTTTCAAAGTAATTACTCCATACTTCAAAGATATCTTTTTCTCCCGTTTTCTTGTCACCTTTATCATCTCCAACTCCTTTTACAGCATTCTTTCCTCCATTCCTAAGCTTCTTCAACAACCTCCAGAATATTTTACCACCTTCTCGATATTTATCTTCTGTGTTCTTGCCAAAGACCTCCTATGACTTTTGTTTGGCTAATTTCACACAGTGTTTAGCTTTCTTACATTTGTCTCTGTATTCTCTAAGAGCTCAAGCTGACTTATTTGCCAGGTCTCTTTAACTTCCTGTGTCCACCATGAAGTTCTGATTTTTCTCTCCTTGCAGACAACCTCACCACATCAGTGATGCACTCAGGATTTAATCTTGGAGGAAGGGGGGGCCAAGCACTCAAGATTTAATCTTTGGGGGTGGGGGGGGCAATTTGAGTAGATGATTTGAGAATACACACTACGCATCGCATACGACCTATGACTGAGCATCTGCAATGATTGCTAATTCATAAGTAATGTAGAAATAGAAGACACGATGCAACATATATAAAAAAAAATGAATTTTAATTAGGAAAAGATTTTTGGAAAATTTTCTAGTGTTTTTTTCCTTTTTCTTTTGGAGGGGTCCAGGGCCCCTTTCCCTGGGTGCACCACTGCACCACATGCCTCTCTGGCTGAATCAGTCAGAGTTTTCTTCAAGACCTGCCACTGAATCTCCAAGGTTTGGTTCCTGTTCTCAAACTCTTTCATTTTTTCTTCAATAATCTTTGTGTATTTTAGTCTATGGCTCAGATCTGAGAGCTGCTCAACTTTTATTTGCTTTAAAACTTTCTTACATATTTCTTACAACTTTTTTTCCATATGAAATTCAATTTTATCCTGCTGAAGACTAAATAGTGATCACTTCCAATTTCAAATCCTCTGTACACTCTGGTGTCCTGCACCAGGGAGAAAACATCACAATCAACAATAACATAGTCAATGAGACTTTTCTTATTCCTTGCCACCTCCTCTCTCCATGTGAATTTGTGCACATTTTTATGTTGGAACATGATGTTAGTAATATCCATTCCATGTCCTGAGCAGAAATCCAACAGGTATTTGCCATCATTATTAGCTTTGCTCTTTTCTCCAAATTTTCCCACAATATTTTTATATGTCTGACAATCGTTTCCTACTCTGCTATTTAGATCCTCAACAAGGAGCAACTTTTCCTTATTCATTGTGTCAGTTGCCTTTCTCTGAAGCCTCAAAAACTTCCTCCACCTCTACCTTAGTAGAACCTTCTATGGGCACAAATAAGTCTCATTGTCCAGTTCCCCATTCTGATATTTGCCCACATCACTCTACTTGAGACTGCCTGCCATTCAAGAAGATTAGCCTTGTATTTAATGTTGAATACTATGGTTACCCCTTCTTTTCCTTGATTGTCATTGCCTGAATATAACATTTTGTATTTATCGCTCAGAAAGATATCCCCAGTTTTTGTCTTTTTTGTTTCAGTCACCCCTATTATGTCGATCTCGTACTTATCTAATTCCTCAGCTGGCTCCATTTCTTTGCCATTCAGGCTTCTTATGTTGATAGTAACGATCTTTTTAACTCTGGTGATGTTGAGTTGGGGTGTGTTTTCAGATTTGTACCAGTAGCTGACTTTTCATATGGTATTGTCAGATGGTATACCATCTGAGCTAATCTCAGATGGTATGGTCACTTAAACAGAATGGGGGAGGAAACATTAGCAAAATAAGTGCTCTGCCAGATTGGCAGGGAAAAAACCCAGAGGAAGACCAACATATAGGTGGATTGATAAAGTATGATACAGTAAAAAGTGCCTTAGAACAGTGCTTCCCAAACTTCTGGATGTCAGGGCCCCCTTTGCAAAAATTAAAATATTTCACGGCTCCCCTCGGAAAAAAATCGTAATAAAGAGATATATTATTATAATATTTATTGTATTTATATTCAATACAAAATATACACAGCGAATATTGCAAAAATCAAATGCATATATTACGTTTTTTGCCTCTTACCGTTTGGTTCTGAAGACGATGCGAGCTGTTCTGGAAAATATGAAATACTGTCCTTTTTTTTTGAGTCTGTTTCTGCTTCTTCTGATTGTAGAATTATTTTTAACTTGGGTATAATTATGTTAAAGATACCAAGCAAGTTTAAACTTGGTTTTACTCCATTTTTCCCAAGTGAGCAAACCAAGAAGCAAACTTGACAATTTGTGTGTTTGCTCACTTGGGAAAATGGAATAAAACCAAGTTTAAACTTGCTTTGCTTCTTCTGATTGTTCGCGGGATTTTTTTTTTTTTATTTTTTATCAGCCACTTATCCATCTCAGGGTTAAATTTTTTAACATAGAATAGATCAAATAATATCACCACTTACCGATACCGGCACACCACAGACTGATAACTTGATATTAGTGAATATTACCTGAATAAGGGAATCCCCAGACCAGGAACATTTTTCTGTTTTGTGACTTTTCTCCCTTTAAGGTAATTAAGCCTAACGCGAAACAGACAGCAAAGGCAGGTTATTAAAACGTGCATATGATTGGTGCAGTATTAACAAAAGATGGCGCAACCGAAAGATAAAAGCATAGCTGACAATTGAGCTGAAATGCTAACTCTCTTCAACCGAATTCCATATGTGAAACTGCCATAACATTCATTATATATATATACATTACTTAGTTTTAACACTTTAACAAATTTTAACATGTTTGGTTAAATTTTATTGCTGCCTTGGGAAATCTAACTCACACACACATCTAATTAATAACAATAGTTTTTAGTTAGATACTGTGCTTGCCTATGCAACATATGGTTTTGTTTCAGTCTGTACAGCATAGTTTCTGTATGAGGGGACATGTGATTTATTAATTAGTGTGTTTTTATCCCAGTTGTCTCTAACTGCACTATTTGTTGAGAAATATATTACACAGACTCCTCATACCTTATTCACTGGCATAATAAAAGTACTTGTTTTTATTGCCTCTGCAGTATGCAGTATAGTGGCTATTAGGGAGGGGTGTTGTTTACCAATGGAAATGAGTTACTATCTCTCCACATTAACTTGTTTAAGCTTTTTTTCATGTGTGAAGTATATGTGAAACTTTTATTGGTAACAGAAAACTATCTCGGATGACAGTGATAATATAAAGCAAGTTTTGATATGTATATAAAGTCAATATCAGCAGTCCCTGATTACGAACGCATGATGAAAGGGATAGGAAGATTTGGAGCTTCCCTGGAGAGCATTCGAAGTAAATACAATTAACCACTGCTTTAAAATGAAACATATGAATAAGCAATATTTACTAATATTCATTAAGCGCCGAAATACGCAGGAAGCAAAGTTTGTGAACCAACACCAATGTGTGAATTTTTCCATTAAAATATAAAAAATAACAATAAAGAAATAATTAAAGTTGAATACGTTTCTTTTAAAATAAAAAAAATCTACTTAGTGTTAAAACATTTTAAATTTGTTTTCATCATTTCACTGCCCCCCCCCCTCAAGAAAACCGTAGGTTTTGTTGAGGGGGGGGGGGGCAGTGAAATAATGAAATGAAATGAAATAATGAAATGGCTGATAATGTTTAAGTCGTGATAGATAACAGATTTATTTGGAGGAAAATTGTTGATATTAAGTTAGTAATAATGTAAGTTTTTCATGTAATAGTATCTTACTATCCTGTACGCCCCTTGATTGTACTTGTCAGGAATTTGATGATGATATATATATCGTCTGTCCAAAATGAAACCGAACTTTTGATAGAAAATAAAACAGCCAGTTATAATTATTCTTGTCATTTATTTCAATCAATATACTCTCCCTCAGCTTTGAGACATCATTTTGCACGGTCAATTAATTCTTTAAATTAGTTTTTTTTATCGGTTCTTGGGATACTGCTGAGGGTCGTATTTACTGCCGCTTGAACATTTTCAGTGGTATCATATCGCCTTCCTTTCATTGACAAATCAAGTCGGTGGAAGAGAAAGAAGTCACAGGGTGCTAAATCAGGTGAATGCAGTGAGTGATCCAACACACAAACTTGGTTTTTTGCTCAAAAACTGTCTCACAATGTTCATTCATGCAGTACGCGATGAATTTTTGCTATCAATCGCTTCATAACTTCGAGATAAAACTCACCATTGACCATTTGGCCAGGCGGAACAAATTCTTTGTGGATAATGCCCTTGGAATCATAGAAACAAATCAGCATTATAATTACTTTTGACTTCTCTAAGCGACTTTTTTTCTGTCCCTCATCTGGTGGTCTCCACTCAGCACTCTGTTTCGAGCTCATACTCAAAACACGAAGTTTTGTCGCCAGTAACGATTGTTTCAAGGAAGTTTAGTCTTTGTGACCAGTTTTAATGAGGTCCTTGCAGTGTTCAATTCGATACATTTTTTTGGTCGTCGGTCAACTTGCGGGGGAACAAATTGCGAATTCAATTTACGAAAGCCCAAACTTTTGATCAAAATGTTGTACACAGTTGATTTTGGAATCCCCAATTCATCTTCAATCAATCTCATGGACGATTTCGGGTTTTCTTTGATGAAATCACGCACTTTTGGGATGTTAACTTCGCTCAGTCCAGTTTTTGGACGGCTTGGCTTTTCACCATCTTCAAGTGTCTCACAACCACTTTGAAATCGCTTAAACCACTCGTAAAAGTATGGGATAAGCATTCATGACCATATGCTTTTTGAAGCATTTGATGCGTTTCAGTAAAACGTTTACCAAGTTTAACACAAAAGTCAATCACAGCTCTCTGTTTGAAACTTATTTTCCGACCGTTCATCAAAACACACTGTCACTCTTGGCACTATAACTCGGCTTCTAATGAAACAAATGTTATAAAGATTTGACACAACACTAATGAATGTGCTGCTTTCGACAACAAAAAGATACAACAGGTGGCGCCACTAGTCTCTTCTATTTTCAAAAAGCTTGGTTTCTTTTTGGACAGAGAGTTTGAAGTTTTTTCCACTTAGTTAGACTATAATAAATGTGGTTTAATCCTTTATTCAAGTGTAAGCAAGCAAAGTTTGCACCGGAAGTATCTTCAGGACTGATGCAACTCGTGGTAAAGGTGGATCAAGCTCTCATCACTACTTGTCTTAGTATCTCCCGTAATGCAAAGCACATCTTTTTGCAGACATGTATAATGCTGTGCATTAAGGTTTTAAGGTAAAACCTTAAAACTGGTTTCGACTTTTATTGAGGTCTCTTTAGTGGAGCCAGACCCAGATGTGTTGATACTAAGGTGGAAGCAATGGAGAAGTCATATTTACCTATACAAGTTGCCAAAAGGTGTCTCACCTTATTATTGAATTACTCTGAATTTAGAGAAATATATTGGAAGTTTTTTCCCCTGAATCTAGAGTAATTTAATTTTCCTCTTACTTTGTATGGTGATCCAACGGCCGTTCGCTCCTTTTACGGGGAGTTACAGCACCACCTCAGTCCCCCCTATTTTTATCCAGGCTCGAGACCAGCATAGCTGACAATTCATACTAATGGCTGGAGGGATTGCCTTAAGTATTCCTGACTGCTTATCTGGGTTTGTTCATGGGGCTGGTTTGTGTGCTTGTGGAATGAAAAACCCCAGATTTGGACGTGGACAGCATTATACCTGTGTCCACGACCAAGACTGGCTAACTTGGCTGTGACCAAGGAATATCCTTAAGCTCCTCATATCTTCGACAGGAATCAAACCTAGGACACTCCTTCCCCAAGGATATGATTGCGAAGCACATAGCCACTAGGCTAACCCTGCAGATAGTAATTTAATAATAAGGTGAGATACCAAAAGATATCTCACCTTATTATTAAATTATCATATATATCACACTATATAATATAATATATCACACTCCCACTAACAAGACCTCAATAAAGGTCGAAACCGGTCTTGTTTCTGTTGGTGAGAGTGATTACATAGACTTCACTCAGAGTTTTGGATTTGGAGTAGACATACAGAATGCAGAAGGGTCAAGGAGAAATGAATTTATGTTTAATTATGTGGTCCACCACATTACCACGAGTTGCCTCAATCCTGAAGATACTTCAGGCGCAAACTTTGTTTGCTTACACTTGGATAAAGGATTAAACTAAATTTATTATGGACAGAGGGTGTTATAGAACTTGGTTTCAGTAGCATGAGGTGGCGATGGACTTGAAATTAGATAATATGACCTAGGTGGTGACAGCAGAATGGTTAAAAAGTTACAGATAAAGGAAGTGGAAGGTATGAAAAATGAGTTGATTTGTTTGAGTAAGAGATTGGAAGACTTGAAAGGCTAACTAAAGACAAACAAAACAAGATATGAAAGAAAGTCAAGTATTCTAGATAGCGCTTCCCAAATTGTGGGCTGCGGCCACATTGGGGCCGTAGGCTTTGTTGAGCGGGGGCCGTGAAATAATGAAAACACATTTAAAATGTTTTAAGACGAAGTAAATTTTTTTATTTTAAAAGAAATGTATTTAACTTTTATTATTTATTATTTCTTTTTTGTTATTTTTTATATTTTAATATCAAGACCTGTTGATATTGACTTTATATACATATCAAAACTTGTTTTATATTATCACTGTCATCCGAGCTAGTTTTCTGTTACCAATAAAAGTTTCACATATACTTCACATGAAAAAAAGCTTAAACAGGTTCATGTGGGGAGATAGTAACTGTCTTGCAGTGGTAAACAACAAGCTCTCCCTAACAGCCGCTATACTGCAGAGGCAATAAAATCAACTACTTTTATTATGCCAGTGAATAAGGTATGAGGAGTCTGTGTAATATATTTTTCAACAAATAGTGCAGTTAGAGACAACTGGGATAAAAACACACTAATTAATGAATCACATGTCCCCTCATACAGAAACTATGCTGTACAGACTGAAACAAAACCATATGTTGCATAGGCAAGCACAGTATCTAACTAAAAACTATTGTTATTAATTAGATGTGTGTGTGAGTTAGATTTCCCAAGGCAGCAATAAAATTCAACTGAACATGCTAAAATTCATAAAAGTGTTAAAACTAAGTAATATATATATATATAATGAATGTTATGGCAGTTTCACATATGGAATTCGGTTGAAGAGAGTTAGCATTTCAACTCAATTGTCAGCTATGCTTTTATCTTTCGGTTGCGCAATCTTTTGTTAATACTGCCCCAATCATATGCACATTTTAATAACCTGCCTTTGCTGTCTGTTTCGCATTAGGCTTAATTACCTTAAAGAGAGAAAAGTCACAAAAGAGAAAAATGTTCCTGGTCCGGGGATTCCCTTATTCAGGTAATATTCACTAATATCATGTTATCAGTCTGTGGTGTGCCAGTATCGGTAAGTGGTGATATTATTTGATCTATTCTACGTTAAAAAATTTAACCCTGAGCTGGATAAGTGGCTGATAAAAAATTAAAAAAAATCCTGCAAACAATCAGAAGAAGCAGAAACAGACTCAAAAAAAAAGGACAGTATTTCATATTTTACAAGAACAGCCCGCATCGTCTTCAGAACCAAATGGTAAGAGGCAAAAAATGTAATATAAGATTTGATTTTTGCAATATTCGCTGTGTATGTTTTATATTGAATATAAATACAATAAATATTATAATAATATATCTCTCTATTGTGATTTTTTTTTCGAGGGGGGGCGTGAAATATTTTAATTTTTGCAAAGGGTGCCCTGACATCCAGAAGTTTGGGAAGCACTGGTCTAGATGAATGCAAGTGGTTATCTTGGCCAAAGGATGCCCAGCATGCCACTAGGTAGGTGGTCCTCTTTTTGCTCATGAGTGTATAGTAGTAAAGGAATGGAATTCTTACGTAACATGTAGTAGGGAACATAGAGATCTAGGGTTTTGGATTTGATTCTAGTATCACAGGATCACATTGCAAACGAAATGTCATTCTTGTTTCTGTTGGTGAGAGTGATTACATAGACTTCACTCAGAGTTTTGGATTTGGAGTAGACATACAGAATGCAGAAGTGTCAAGGAGAAATTAATTTATGTTTAATTATAAGATAGGTGATTATGATAATCTTAGAAATCAATAAGGGGAAGATCCATGGATAGATGAATTTTAAGAGAGAGAGAGATATCAGCAATACATGGGAGATAGTTAAGAAATATTTATCAGTGGCAATGGCAAATTGTATTCCTCAATTTGGTGTATAGTGATGACTAATGAAATCGAACAGGAACTGCAGAGGAAAAAGTATAAAGAGAGAGAGAGAGAGAGAAGAGCAGTTGCATGAGGAATAGATCACTCAAGCCAGGAAAATAACCTAGAATTGAAAGGAAGACAAAAATGAAATACAGGAAGAGACTGGCACTACAGTTCAAGGAAAATCCTCAGGAATTTTTGTATGTTGCCAGTAGATGGAGGAATGATCCTTTTAGATGGAAATGGAGAGTGAATGATCAGTACAGATGACAACATACTTGAGTTTCATTATCACTTTATTGGGATGTTTTATTCAAAGAAAAAAAAAAGGGGGGGGGGATTGATGGTTTAGAAGTGTGCAAGAAGCATGTATTTGTACTGTGAAAGTCACAAAGGCATTTGGACTTGGAAGGATTTCACCACATTTTAAGTGAATGTATTAAGGAACTGATATCTCCAGTGACCTGCCTATTCAATGAATGTCTACATCAGCCTTTCTCAATTATTTTATCGTGGAGGAATCCTTGAAATAATTTTCAGATTTCAGGAAACCTCTGCATAAAAACTGTTATATCTTTATGATATACACAAAGTTTTTTCAGTCATGATTTCTTGCAGAATCCTGGTTGAGAAACTCTGTCCTGCATACTGGGAAAGTGCCCAGGGAGTATGAAGTAGTACTATTGCATAAGGATGGTAGTAGAATGAGAGCATCAAACAGTACACTAGTTTGTATATCTTCTGTAGTTGTTAAGATTTGGGTGAAATTAGTGAGAGATTATATACAAAAATTTGGTAGATGAGGATAATATTGCCTGTGAAAGTCAGCATGGTTTGTTAAGTGGTGTGTGGGGGGGGAGATCTCTGGTTTCACTAATCCACTTGCCTTTCTTAGTAAATTAGTTATTGACAAGGGAAAGGCACATAATGCTATTTCCTCCCAGAGGCACTTGACAGAATATTACATGATAATTTGATATTTAAGTGGCAACACATGGGTTTAAATATCAGGTTAGCGAATCAGATGAAAGTTGACTGTTTGATAAATATCAGATGGGAGTAGTCCCAAGAAAACAGGAAGGTCACAAGTTGCATTTCATAGGAATCAGTTTTGGGACTTTTGCTGTTTAACCTTTGTCATTACACTGCAGAGAGATAATTCAGTTATTTGCAGGGAAGGGCTATTATTAAGTGCTGGTGTGATGGACCTTCAAGGAGGATGTGAATAAACTGGACAGGCTAGCAAATGGTGATGTCATTTTAATGCAACACCAGTGGCATTAAAATGACATCATTTTAATGTCATTTGTTTTTGGGACTATAACTAGAGGAAGTAGAGGCAGCAAGGGTTCTTGGGGTAACAGTCAGTAAAACTTTTAAGTTTAGGGGATATACTGTAAATGTAGCAAAGTTGCTATTATTATTATTATTATTATTATTATTATTATTATTATTAATTTGACACCTGCAGGGAGTCCAAGGGCTCATCGACGGAGGGCACCAGGTCTACAACTCTGTTTCCACCATTCAATCACAACTGACCACAACTACACCAACGCCATCTACCGCCTATCACCACTGGTACTTCCACAGACAATCACAAACATCCATGTCCACGGCGGGATTCGAACCCACAGCCCTTTGGCTGGAAGTTATCTCAAATGTCTAAGATAGTAGTACCATGATGAGTCTTGTGTCTTCATGATGGTCCCGAATACTATTAACGTATAAAAATAGCAGATTATTGATAAAATTCTTTAATGTACAGGAGTCTGATGTATTTTTTCTTTGTTTCATTTGGAAAGGAGACATTTCCAAGGCTTTAAGATTCTTGTGAGTTTCTTCTAACTCTCTGATTAAAAGTGATTTAGCCTGATACACTGTTTTACCTCACAAAAACCAAGTTTTTTTTATGCAGTTAAACAGGCTTGGAAAGAAGTCAACAGATACTATAATGGGAGGAACAAACAGCCATGGCACCCACCTTAATAAGATGTAGGACCTCCTTTCGCCGCAATGACTGGAGCAATCCTACAGGGCATATTTTCCACAAGTGTACGATAGTGATCAATGAAAATTTTGGACCATTCTTTCTGACGCATATAATGAGGTCCTGGACAATTGTGGGGCAGATGTACTTTGACCTCACCTAATGCTCCAGTTAAACCCACAGGTGTTCAATAGGGTTGAGATCAGGGCTCTGTTGAAGCCAATAAAGTTTGCTGATGTTCATGTCCACAAACCATGCAGTTACAGCATTAGCCTTATGATATGGTGCATTGTCTTGCTGAGAGAGACAATAGTCAATTCCTTAGAAACACCACCAAGTAGGAGGCATTGCATTGTCTAAAATGTTCAAATACCCCTCAGAGTCTGGTGTTCGTGAAAACAAGACCATAATATTATCGCACTGTCACATCTGAATTTCATAGCTGAGGTTACGCTCTGGTAAGAGATGTTCACCAGGCATCTACTACACTCATCCATCTGCTTGATAGAGGGGTGTGGCATGATTCGTTGCTCCATAACACAGCTTTACAAATCTTCTACGTTCTACTGTACATGCTCTTTGCACAACTGAAGATGACCACCATGGAAACCCATGTTGTGAGCCTCAGTTCTGAATGTTATTGTGCAGATTTGTGTTCCAGTCGATGCCCCAAACTTCATTCAACATGTCAGCTAATGAATGGCAGTTTTTACATGTTATCCTTTGTTACACCATACGGTCATGTTCTGTGAGTGTGTCCACTGCAGGCAGCACTTGCAGTTGACTCCCTGCACTTCACCTCAGTATGGTATCACTGATTGTTGACTGGGATGGCCTAAATTTCAAAGAGATATGCCTGCAACATAGCATCCTACCACAATGCCTCTTTCAAAGTATGTCAGTAACCTTTCTTTTAAGCTTACACGATGATCCCAATACATTTTTAAAAATTATGGAGACAACTACCGTGTTTGAATAAAAACTATAGTTTAATATAACTAAAATCTACATTTGACGTTTAGACCTTTATGTCAAGGTCATCTTCTGGAGCATACAACTATACACAGAAAACAAGCTATGCTACAATCAAACTGGTTTGTTAAAGTTACTAACCAACCGATACAACAATTGTTGGCCTGACCTTCGTGAAAAAAAAAAAAAAATTATACATCAATGCTAGAGTCCTATTATTAGTGTTATCTGTTGGTTGTAGCAATACATTGGGTGCAACAGCAAGTCTATGTATCTATTTATATATATATATATATATATATATTAACATCATGTTTATAAATGTACATTCCGGCCAGTTGGTATGGAATGGTTTCTAATACTAGCTGAAGATTGGCTAGAGTCCTGACTTATGCTGGATCTTATATATTAGGTAGACTGAATGTGTGCCATCCAGATCCTTGAAATTTTCATGCCATCTTTGTTGTTGATATTTGGGTGGTTTATCAGGATTTCGCAGGCTTCCTTAAATTTCCTTTCATACCAGGTTTTTGTATGGTGTAAAGAGCGGGTGCTTTTCCAGTTGATTTGGTGTAAGGTGTTGAGTGCGTGATCTGAGAGGCCTGTTTCACCATAATGGTTATATTTAACGTGTCTAATGTGCTCTTTCTTACGTATAGGGATTGTCCGTCCTGTTTCACCAATGTACGGTAAGTTACAGGTGCAGCAGATGCAATAGACTCCAGGATGTGCCAATGGGAGGAGATGATCCTTAGAGGAGCTGAATATGGTTTTAAGTTTAGTGGGTGGCATTGAGGTTATGATGTTGTAGGATTCTGTTGATTTTTTCTGATAACCCTTTAATGTATGGGATGGCTGTGGTTTTACTGTAATCTAGATTTGTTTTTGTTGTTGTTGTTTTATGGAGTATTTTATTAATAGTATTTTTGTTATAGTCATTATTTATGAATGTGTCGCTGATGATTTTTAGTTCTTGTTTCAGGGCATGCTGGTTAGAGCAAATTGTTGTAGCTCTGTTTTTAAGGGTGTAATGACACCATATTTTGTGATGGATGGTGATATGAATTAGCATATATGTATTGGCCTGAGTGTATGTGTGTCAGTTTTCAGTAGACCGTGAAGGATAGACTGCTTGAAGGAAGACGCGTGATTAGTGTGTATAGGAACAGAGCAAGTTTTGATTTTCGATTTCGATGTTCTGGTGACAAAGGAATGTGTTTGCCGTTTGTCGCCTGTGCGGCAAGATCGCAAACACATTGTCAAGGTATCTAAGCCAGGCTACCGGTCTTAGCGTGGAGGAATCAAAAGCCCTTTACTCAAAGGTTTCCGTGTAGAAGTTAGCAATTGGGGGGGGGGAGGGGGGGGGATATTGGTGAGCCCATGGCTGTACCTGCGTTTTGTAGATAAAATTTGTTTTGCCACACGACGTAACCGGATACACATATAAGCTGGTAAATTATAACCCAACAAACAGGATAAAGGATAAAACAGAGAAACTACTCAAGTCTGTCACTTCTTGGCCACCGGACACGGTTAAAAACTCAAACCCCACCATGCCCCCCCCACAGAATATATGGGATCCGAAAATACACAAACAGAATGTGTCCCTTCGACCAATTGTGGAAGGAATAGACAGCCCCAATTACCACTTAGCCAAGAATTAAAAAAAAAACCTACAAACTCAAGGAGTTGGTAGGTCATTCCCCCTCCTACATAAAGAACACACAACACTTTATAAAGAAAATTAAAAACATAACACACTCAACAAAGACAACTTATTAGTCCGTTTCGACATTTCTGCCCTTTTCACATATGTCCCCATCAATGACACAATTCTCCTACTAGAGAACAAATTTCCGTCTGCCATTACGGCCCTCTTTGCCCACGTATTACAGTCTGGTTACTTCGTGTGGCAAAACAAATTTTACCTACAAAAAGAAGGTACAGCCATGGGCTCACCACTATTCCCCCCGAATTGCTAACTTCTACATGGAAACCTTTGAGCAAAGGGCTCTTGATTCTGCCATGCTAAGACCGACAGTCTGGCTTAGATATATTGATGCTGTGTTCGTGTTCTGGCCGCACGGGCGACAAATACGAGACACATTCCTTAGCCACCTGAACAAACAACACGAATGCATACAATTTACCATCGAAATCGAAAATCAAAACTAGCTCCCGTTCCTAGACACACTAGTCACACGTCTTCCATCAGGCAGTCTATCCTTCACAGTCTACCAAAAACCGATGCACACACAGGCCAATACATACATGTTAATTCATACCACCACCTATCACAAAATATGGAGTCATTAACACCCTTAAAAGCAGAGCTACAACAATTTGCTCTAACCAGCATGCCCTGAAGCAAGAACTAAAAATCATCAGTGACACATTCATAAATAATGGCTATAACAAAAATACTATTAATAAAATACTCCATAAAACAACAACAAAAACAAATCTAGATTACAGTAAAACCATAGCCATCCCATACATTAAAGGGTTATCAGAAAAAATGAACAGAATCCTACAACATTATAACCTCAATGCCACCCACTAAACTTAAAACCATATTCAGCTCCTCTAAGGATCCTCTTCTCCCATTGGCACATCCTGGAGTCTATTGCACCTGCTGCACCTGTAACTTACCGCACATTGGTGAAACATGACGGACAATCCCTATACGTAAGAAAGAACACATTAGACACATTAAATATAACCATTATGGTGAAGCAGGCCTCTCAGATCACGCGCTCAACACCTTACACCAAATCAACTGGAAAAACACCTTTACACCATACAAAAATCTGGTATGAAGAGAAATTTAAGGAAGCCTGCGAAATCCTGATAAACCACCCAAATATCAACAACAAAGATGGCATAAAAATTTCAAGGATCTGGATGGCACACGTTCAGCCTACCTAATATATAAGATCCAGCATAAGTCAGGACTCTAGCCAATCTTCAGCTAGTATTAGAAACCATTCCATACCAACTAGCTGGAATGTACATTTTTATCATGATGTTAATATATGTATATAGATAGATACATATAGATACATAGACTTGCTGTTGCGCCCAATGTATTTCTACAACCAACAGATAACACTAATAATAGGACTCTAGCGTTGATGTTTTTTTTTTTTTTTTTTTTTTTTTCCGCCAGAGGTCAGGTCAACAATTGTTGTATCGGTTGGTCAGTAACTTTAACAAACCAGTTTGATTGTAGTATGGCTTGTTTTCTGTGTATAGTTGTATGCTCCAGAAGATGACCTTGACATAAATGTCAAAACGTCGAATGTAGATTTTAGTTATATTAAACTAAAGTTTTTATTCAAACATGGTAGTTGTCTCCATAATTTTCAAAAATGTATGTCAGTATGTCACCCAGAGACAGTTGCGCTGACTTGGGAGCATCATATTCCTCCAATTTATACCTGCTATAAAAACATGACTTGTTACATGGAACGATGCACCTTACCCATAGGGATGTCCATTAATTTCTTTTCAAGTGGTGTATACACTTAACAGGCATTAAATCCTGGCCTCCTAGCTTTAGTTCCTTGCTGTAATTCTAATCCAAACAAACTGATCTTTATTTGTCCAGATGCTCTAATGGTTTCTAAAGCTGAAGTGATTTTTGTTGAACTTTGACATTTCCTAAAATGTTCTAGTTACTTAGGTCATTGTTTCCCCACTTGGTTATAACTGATTTTCATTAGAAAAGGTGGATGCTTCATATCTTCAAGTTTAAACCTTTTGTGATGTGTATATATTAAACTAAAGTTTTTATTCAAACTCTATAAATGATATTCATATGCGCAGAATATGCGTCTAAGTATATAAGAGTTTCTTACTTAGATACTGTATTATTTTCAGAAGTGAGTTTAAAATTTGGGAAATTATAGAGTTCTTCAAGAGGAAATTCACTGCAAAGAAAGCATAGACCACATATTATATCCTGTCGACAATGATTTAAAATTAAAGGTTTCACACTTAATAGAAAATTAATCAAAGTTATCAATACAGCCATCCCTTGACTTACGTCTGTTCGTAGATATGTCCGTGATCCCATAAGGGAATAAATAACATTTTTGGCTATACTTTCGAACATGACTCAAGCCGGTGTAAAGTAAAAAGGTTTCTATTTAGCAACAATGCATCATGAGCAGTGGCAACAGTGCATTCAGCGGTAATCTCCCTCAGCAGTCGACACATGGCTTCAACAGTTTCTCTGTTGATTTTGTATTTGAAAATTAGGTTATTTGCATATTTATCGTTAAAGATTTTGCGATATTTTGTGCAACATGGTCCCTACATGCCCAATCAAAAAACCTTGAAGAATCACAGAAAAAGAGGCAAGCAATTGATCTTGAAACGAAGTTGCAGGCTCAACAATAGTGACGAAGCAACGACAAGGTCCTATCGGTGATTGGAAAAGCTACCTCCATCATGCATAGAGAACCTGAACCAAAAATGCATACCTTTTAGCATACTTAGCATTTTAGCATAACTGCTGAGGTACTAAGTCTTCAACATGTTGAAGGAGAAGCAGGACCCGATTATGACTACGAATTCAATGCTTCTTCCGGTTGGTTCATGAGATTCAAGCAGCGTTTTGCGCTGCATAATGTGAAAATGTATGGGAATCTGCAAGTTCCGATGAGAAGGCTGCCAAGGAGTTTGTGGAGAAATTGGATAAAATTATTACGGAGGAAAATATTTAATATGGATGAGACGTCCTTGTTTCGGAAAAAAATGCTCAAGCGGAAATTCATCCACAAAAAACTAAAATCTACGTCTGATTTCAGTCTCTTAAAGACTGTTTATGATTCTGTTAAGGAATAATGTGACTGGATATAAATTGAAACCCTTTGTGATATGGCACAGTGAGAATCCACGAGCCTTCAAAAACATTAGGAAGCATACTTACTCTTCCAGTTCATTATCAGAGTAATAAGAGTCGTGGATGACTCAAAAATTGTTTGATGTTGCCTTTATCAACTGTTATGCGAGTGAAATTGAAGGCTATTGTATGGAAGAAAATGTTGAATTTAAAATATAAGACGTCATCCAGGTCATCTGTTGTATATAACGATATAAGACGGATTTTTCTCCCTCCAAACATTACTTCATTGATCCAACCGATGGATCAGGGAGTTCTTGCAGTGTTGAAGGCTTATTATCTACAGAGAACTTTTTCACAAGCCATTTCTGCTACTGAAGGAAACGACCAGACTCACATGCAGTTCTGGAAAGCATTTAATATTTATCAAGCTATTAAAAATATTGCTGTGACTTGGGACGAAGTGACCTCTCAATGCATGAGTGGCACATAGGAAAAGACATAAAAAAGATTTGTGCACGATTGTGGAAGTTTTGAAAAAATTGAAGACCTTTGTAAGTTGAGTGAAGAAATAGTGGACCTAGCAAACAATCTGAATCTCGAAGTGAATGATGATGACATAGTTCAACTCTTAGAAAATGCCTGTGAAGAGTTGATCAACAAGGAATTGGTCGAACTGAAGGAACAATGTGTAATGTGTTGCAGAAGAGGAAAAAGAGAAACAAGAAGAGGTAGTTTATCATTTCCCAGTGAAAAATCTTTCACAAATGTTCTCTGCAGTTAGCAATGTTCTCAAAATGGTTGAAGACATGGACCCCAATGTTGAATGCTACTTATTAGTAGAAAAGAAAGTACATGATACGTTTCTTTGCTAACAAATTTATGATGAAAAGAAGAGGAATAAGCAAAGCACAATGGACCTTTTCTTTAAAAAAAAAAAAGTTACGCCAGAAGAGCTGCAACCTGATCCTTCATATAGGGAAGGTAATGAAGATGTGATTGTGGAGGGAGATTTGGGTGATTATTCTCCTGTTTTATAGTGGCAGTAACGCACAGCAGAGTTTTGTAAGGTTTAAAAATTAAATGACAGTATACTTATTACTGTTAAGTCTCTAACCCCTATAACTCCATTGATTTAATGTATCGACTTACGTCCTGCCAGATGGAATGGAACCCCAACGTAAGTCGAGGGATTAATGTTTGCTTTTGTTTCTTTCATCATATATTTTTTTAAAATATGCAGCCAATAATGCTAATATTTAATAATTATTGAAATTTTGACTTCTTTTGAGTAGGAATTTCCCCAGAAGTAGGAGAAGCTTTTCCAGATCTCATTCGCAGATCAGCTAATTTGGCCATGTTTCCACCTTATGCACCTCGTTTACCTATGCCACGTTTCTTTTAAGGAGAAACTATAAATGTCACGGATGAGGTTACTTATGGAAATATTTAAAAACTATATATAATACTTTGTCAAATCAAAATAATAAAATTTTATATAGTTGATATATATATATATATATATTTTTTTTTTTTTTTTCATTGAAAGTTTTATCATTAACTGAAACATTGATAGTAGATTTTGTTAAAACATCACTGTCAAATGCAGTGACATGTGTTAAAATTATATCAGAATGTTGCACAGAGAATAAAAGTCTTGGATGATTTGTAATTCAGTCTAGTTCAAAGAAGCTCTGGCAAGTTGTTTTGTTACACATGACAAGTTACAAATCCTACTGTACATTTCAGTACAGATGGGCTAAGATTAGATCATCCAGTTACCTTGCTACAGAGCACAAATAATACTTTTTAAGCCAATAAAAATTTTCGGGCCTCCAGTAAACAGTACTAGCCTCAGACCAGCTAACAGAAATCATCCCACCAAAAAATTGCCTCATTGTTATCCAACTTGTTCCTGCCCAAAATATTTTACTGAGCAGGATAATCATATAGAGCCAAATGTGGTGCTACTATACTTGTGGTAATTAATTTTTATCCTAAAAATGTTCGATGCAACACAAAACAATGCTCAGACTTGCTTTCAGATCTTCAGTTAAAATTTTGCATAAGCCTATAGAAGTTCCACATGCTGTATGATTTTATACTAAACTGTGAGGCTGCCACATTTCTGTCATTTCTCAATGTTGATGGTTGTAGTAAGGTTTACTTTGATAAAAAGGTCTTCCCACTTTTAAATTGACTGAATCACTGAACTTCTATGTAATGTATAATAACATATTTACAACTACAGATTCAAGACATTTTAAAAAATTACCATGAAAGAAAAAAATATTTAAGTTATCATAGTTTTGCTTAGTTCTGTCTTGTCATAATGCATCTGATCTTTTTCTTCTTGAATACATCTTGCATAGGATTTTCTACAAGTGAAAGAACTTTTTTTTTCAAGTTACACTATTTATTAATGTAACTCCCAGGTAAGGTTTAGAAAGCCTTAACATTTTAGTACTCTTAGTACTAAGGATTAGATAGTCAGGAGCCCTGTGTTGCTAGACCTGAGATCCTCTTCAAGCAATTACAGGCCTTTAATAAATAGTGATGACCTCATGTTATGCAAGGAAAATTGACTACCACCTAAGGTAGTAATGATTTTCATATCTCTGACATCATATAGAGCACATTCATTATGTAATCTAGCTGGACACACACACACACACATATACACATATATATATATATATTATTTATTATTATTATGACACCACCAGGGGGTCCAAAGACTCATCATGGGAGGACAATTATTCTATAGCTCTCTGTCTCCACCAACGCCATCTATCGCCCACCACTAGTATTTTCATAGACACTCACAATTAATAAATAGTGATGACCTCACGTTACGCAAGGAAAATTGTATACCACCTAAGGTAGTAATGATTTTCATATCTCCGACATCAGATAGAGCACATAAGTTATGTAATCTAGCTGGACACGCACACACACATATATATATATATATATATATTATTTATTATTATTATGACACCTCCAGGGAGTCCAAAGACTCATCAAGGGAGGACAGAGCTCTAGAGCTCTCTGTCTCCAACATTCAATCCACCAATTAAAACGAACCACAACTACACCAATGCCATCTATCGCCCACCACCACCACTACTAGTATTTTCATAGCCAATCACAAACATCCATGCCCATGACAGAATTCAAACCCACAGCCTTTTAGCTGTAAAGCAGATACGCTAACCACTGGGCCAACCAGTCTGGCATATGTATTATTATTATTATTATTATTATTGTTCCGGGAAACTCCAAGGAGTCGACAGACTCATTGAGGGAGGCCCTAACATCATGTCTGGAACAACTATTCAACATTCACACAGTATCTATCATATCTTGCCTTGAACTCATTCACGGTCGTAGCACCCACAACAGACTCTGGCAGCTTATTCCACTCATTCACCACTCTCCAAGTAAAAAACCTAGCTCTACCACCCTTATCAACCATGCTCTTGCCCAGCTTCCATGCATGGCCCCTAGTCCTCCCACCACCAGTCCTATTTTCAAAAATATCTTCTGGAGTAATCTTATAGAAACCCTTCAGTAATTTGAATGTCTCAATCATATCACCCCTCCTTCACCTATCGTCCAATTTCTGCAACCCACAAATCCTCAATCTATTTCCATAAGGTTCATTCCACAGACCTGCTATCATCTTGGTCACTCGTCTCTGGACCCTCTCCACTTCCTCCCCATCACGAAGAAACCCTGGTGCCCATAACTGGGCACAGAAGTCCAGATGGGGACTTATCAAGGCTCGATACAGAGGAACAACAACTTGCTTCTCTCTGCATGTTAAAGTATTTTTCATAAGCCAAGTGATTTGGTGAGCTGTTTTAGTTACTTTTGCAATGTGCCCCCTAAACTTCAACTCCCTATCCACCAGCACTCCCAAATCCCTGGCCTCATCAATCTCCTGGAGTACGGTTCCACCTATGCGATATACTGCTGCTATTCTTTTCACCCCAAAGTGCATAACCTTACACTGTGCCACATTAAACTGACATCCATTTTTCCTAGCCCAGTCCTCCAAACTATCCAAATCATCCTGTGAAATTTTGACATCCTGTGCACTCACAATTGCTCTACCCAACTTTGCATCATCAGCAAACAAGTGAACACTTCCTCTCAAATCCTTTCCAATATCATTGATGAACAAATTGAAAAGCAGTGGTCCAAGAACAGAGCCCTGCGGCACTCCACTAGTCACAAGACGTCTTTTTGACTCCACTCCTGAATAAACCACTCTCTGGTATCTCTCCTTCAACCACCCTCCTATCCATCTTACCAACCCTATATCTAATCTATCCCCATCTGCTCCAGTTTACTGATTAGGGTTCCATGTGGTATCCTGTCAGAGGCCTTGGCAAGGTCCAGTAGTATCACTGTAAACCCATTACCCCTATCCAGTTCAGCTGTCACTGTGTTATAAAATGTGAGCAAGTTACTGAGGCATGATCTACCCTTCACAAAACCATGTTGTCCCCCATACAATATCCCATTTTCATCTATCCGATCCTGTATTCTTTTCTTGAGTAATTTCTCTAAGACCTTGACAATGATTCCTGATATGCTAATCGGTCGGTAATTTAAAACAGCGGTCTTGGAACCACCTTTATGCAGTGGAACTATTTTCCCCTCCTTCCACCTGCTCGGGACTAACCTAGACCCGAGACTCAAATTAAACAAAATGGTCAAGGGTACTGACAATTCATTAGCTGCTTCTCGTACTACACGAGCTGGTATACCATCCAACCCCACAGATGTATTGACATTGAGGTTATGCAATAGACTACTCACCTCCACTTCATTCACCACAATTCCCGTATAATCTACTGGTTTATTCGTTTCTGCAATGTCACCACCTGGATGATATATTCTTGCAAAGTGCTCACTCAGTAACTCAGCTATCTCAACTGATTCAGTTACCTCCCTACCATCGGCATTCTTTAAAATCATTCTGCCATGTACATTTTTCCTTTTACTTGCTACATATCTAAAAAACTGTTTAAGATTCTTAATAGCCCGCATGGCCAATGTTCTTTCGTAATCCTTTTTTGCTTTTCTTACCACACTCGTCACCCTTCTGGCCTGCGCTTTATACCGTTCATGTGCCTACCGGTCACCTTTCTCCTTAAATTCCCTCCATAGTTGTTTCTTTTTTTGCAGCTCAAGCTTAATGGTGTTATTCATCCATTTAACCCCTACTTGATTTATTATTCGGACTCCAGGTATACAGTCAGCCATTGCTTCATGCAAGCACTTCTTAACCACCTCCCATGCACTATCAACTTCTAGTCCTTGCAGTTGTACATGCCATGGCACTGAGCCAATCAAACTCCTAAGCTTGTCATACTTTCCAGCCCAATAATTCCATATGTACCCTGTCTTAATTGAAAATTCTACACCTTTAGCCACCTCCCAAGTCAAGACCCTATGATCACTCTCACCGATTGGTGGCAATGTTGTCATATTTGTTACAGCCAAATCCTCAGATGCAATTACTAGGTCAAGCACTCTCTGACCCCTAGTATTTTCCATTACATGCTGTCGCAGATAGTTATCCCTTAATAACCGCATAAAATCCAATTCTTTCCTCCCGTGTGTCCTCTCCTCACTCCAATCAATGCGACCATAGTTGAAATCTCCCATAATAATCACCCTCCTTCCACTCATTTCTTCTATTTGCTTGTGCATACTGTCACCACCATCTTTTCCATCACCTGGTCTATAGCAGCACCCAATTGTATATTTAGTTCTGCTAGCCACAATCTCACACCAAATGGCCTCAAATGTGCTCTTTTCTCTATCCTGCAATTCAACTTCTATTCTCCTTGGCTGTAGCTCATCAGCTATCATCAACAATACTCCTCCCCCCATTTTATTCTCTCTGTCATTCCTGAACACACTATACCCATCACATTCAATCCCACTAGCTATATCATCTACAATCAGCCATGTTTCACTAATACCAATAACCTGTGGTCTGGAAGTGCCAACCATGGCCAAAAACTCTTCCTTCTTGTTCCTAATACTCCTAGTATTAGTGTACATGAATTTAAGACCCCCATTAGCCCCAACCCTACCTTGATGCCTTATATTAACTATCCCACTCTGGTTTGTTGTCCTTATTTGCTCTAGCATATTATATTCATTCTTATATTCAACTGCCTCCCTAAGGACTGTATATCTACTCCCCCCCCCCTTAACGAATCTAGTTTCCCTGAATTTGCACATCCACTACATTCAGCAACACTTTCTCAAGTCTTCTTACACCATAACCATTCAAATGCAAGCCTTCCATCTTATATAGATCCTTTCGCCCATCAAACTCACTCCACACGTCCACAAATTCCACACCACTCGTCATACATAACCCACGCATAAAGTCATTCGCAATTATGGCCCTCCTTTTAAACATTTCACTGTCATACCGTGGCAAAAGACTAATCATTCTAACTCTCTCACTCTTTTCTTTTGCTACCTTTTTAATATATATATTAAAAAAAAGGGAAAAAATAGTAACAGATATAAAACTCTCTGTAATGCGGTCACAAGGACAACCCCCACTAGCTGGGTTTCAGTAGGAAAGACCAAGCATGAATCCGTTCTTAGGTCAGAGAATGTTTATAAGAACCTTTTATAGGTACTATTTCTGGGAAAATTTCCATGTTACTCCTCTAAAATAAACTATTATTTTAATGAGTAATATAGCCTACTTTCGTTTAGGAGTGCCCCCTTTTTTTTGCAGTGTCATCTTAGGGCATTACTGAAGTGTTATGCACTCATGAGCAGTTGAATTAGAGATACCTGCCTAGTAGCAGGTAGCAAACCCCCCCCCCTTTCACCTTGATGACGGTGGCATGGCATGGACTCCACAAGGCGCCGGAAGCCTTGGGGCAGCCAAACTGATCCGTAACAGCTGCAAAGCCTCCCACAATGCACAGAGATTGGTTGGAGCAGGGTCCATGGTGTGTATATCTCTCTCAACAGCATCCCAGATGTGTTCAATAGGATTGAGGTCAGGGGCCAGCCAAGTATCCTCATGTCTGTGGAGTGTTCATGCATGCCTACCACTCCTGAATTGTGGATGCGTGGGTGGATGAACACTCCACAGACATGAGGATGCTTGGCTGGCCCCTGACCTCAATCCTATTGAACACATCTGGGATGCTGTTGAGAGAAATATACATGCCATGGACCCTGCTCCAGCCAATCTCTGTGCATTGTGGAAGGCTCTGCAGCTGTCATGGATCAGTTTGGCTCCCCAAGGCTTCTGGTGCCTTGTGGAGTCCATGCCACGCCACCATCATTAAGGTGAAAGGGGTGCTACCCTGCTACTAGGCAGGTATCTCTAATTCAACTTCTCATGAGTGCATAACACTTCAGTAATGCCCTAAGATGACATTGCAAAAAAATGGGAACTCCTAAACGAAAGTAGGCTATATTAGTCATTAAAATAATAGTTTATTTTAGAGGAGTAACATAGAAATTTTACAGGTCTCCTACAGAGTACGTACAGGTCTCTTGCAGGATGCTGTAGGTGCACAAATGGGTGTACATGATCTGATAGCAGGTCCCTGTATCGTTCACTGGTGAGGGACAATGGTAAATGTACCAGGGGACCTATTTCATATGAGGATACCATCACCACCAGCCTGAATTGTACCCTGCTTGCATGAGGGTTCCATTGCTTCATGTGCTTGGCGACACACTCGTACCCTGCCATCAATGTGCACCTCTACTCCTCAGTCCAGGAGACCTTTTTCCATGCATCGAGGGTCCAATGGCAGTGTTCCTGCACCTATGCTAATCGTTGTGACTTGTGACATCCGAGCTAGCTGACGCTGTAATTGACACATTGTACACCACAGCAGTTTTCCATGGTGGTTGTGGTTTCACCCGATTCCATGTACTCATGGTACACTCTTGACACAGTGACTGGTCCTTGAAAAGTCCAGTGCTTGCATGACTTCGGAGGTGGAGTGTCCCATATGTTTGGCTCCAACAACAAGATCTGACGATATCCCCATCACATGGCACTATTCCATTTGCCAGGGTGACCACAGCACCATTTCGCCAACACAGCAGGTATCTTTAATTCAGCTGCTCATGAGTGTAAAACTAATATGTGAAGAGTAATATAGGAGGAAAATTTAGACATATAACATCCAAAAAAGGTATATCTGAATTTTCCTCCTATATTTTCCTTCATATATTAGTTTTATAAAGTAATGCCCTAAGATTTGAGTAAAGAGCCAATGACATTGCAAAAAAAAGGGGCACTCCTAAACGAAAGTATATTCACTGATGGAATAGATGGTGGAGATAGTATGCATAAACAAATTGATGAAATGAGTTGAAGGAGGGTAATTATTATGGGGGGATTTCAACTATGGTAACATTGATTGGAAGGAGGAGAGGACACGTGTGAGGAAGGAAATGGATTTTATTCAATTATTAAGGGATAATTATCTGAGACAGCATGTAATTGAAAATACTAGGGGTTTGAGAGTGCTTGACCTGGTAATAGCTTCTCAGAATTTGACTGTAATGAATAACCATGTTGCCACCCATTGGTGAGAGTGAACGTAAGGTCTTGATCTGGGAGGTGGCTAAAGGTGTGGAATTTTCGATTAAGACGGGGTATATGTGGAATTACCGTGCTGGCAAGTATGACAAGCTTAGGAGATTGCTTGGATCAGTGCAATGGCATGTACAACTGCAAGGGCTGGATGTCGATAAAGCATGGGAAGTGGTCAAGGAGATTTACAGGAGGTTATGGCTGATTGTATACCCAGGGTCCGAATAGTAAATCATTGTTTTCAGAGCGCTCCCGAAAGCTAAGTATAATTTTGAGTGAAAATTGGAATATTGGTTTAAATCTTAATGTAGTATTGTTTATTTTTGGTAGCTTGTTGTGTCTGTGTGATTTTCATGTGAATTCCGTTTTATTTAACTTAGTAATTTCACTATACGTTTCATAGAATAGATAGTGCCAATGCAACTTAATATAATGGCGTCCAAAAATACGACACCTTTATTCAAAAACTGTAATGTGAGGGTGTTTGTCCAATGTGATGTGTGTGGGATGTATGCATTCCTGAAGGAGGCTGGAAAGTGATAGTGGTGGGAGAATATGCAGAAAGTGTAAGCAAAGTGAGTAATTGAAGTATGTGTCAGGTCGTGAGATAGTTATAGTTGAAGAAAGCCAGAATATGAGTGAAAATAATGGCTTGATACAGAATTGATGTTGTACAAGATGGCAATGAGAGCGTGATCAAAGAGAGAGTGAAAGCAACTATACAGAGAGAGAAAATGGTTTAAATGATGAAAAAAATGAGGAATTATTTGTAGAGAGTGAGATCGCTAGGTTGCGCGCAGTGATACACAGTGAGCAGCGGCAGTTAGAGCACCTGCAAAACTTTCCAGAGTACCTTGGCTAATGGAAATAAACAAGTGTTTGAAAGAAAAAATAAGCGTAAGAGTGAGAGAGTTTCTGAAATGAAGGAAAGAGTGTTGTATGGTGATTCGTTATTAAGAGGAGTGTTAGATGGGAGTTTAACTAAATCGTACTTACCGGGTGCGAAATTTAAGGATGTAAGTGAGAGTATTAGAGTGCAAAAGCAGAGGGTGAAAGAATTGATAGTTGTGGCGGGTACAAATGAATTGATAGGGATAAATTTTTATGAGAGAGGACTTGAAAGTATTGTTAAAAGTAACGAAAGAAAAAGTGACAGAGTTAGGATGGTGATTCTGTTACTGCTGTACAACACAGAGGAGTTTTACAGGAGGACCATAATCGCAAATGACTTTATTATTATTATTATTATTCCGGGCAACTCCAAGGAGTCCACAGACTCATCGAGGGAGGCCCTAACATCATGTCAAGAACAACTATTCGACATTCACACAGTATCTATCATACCTTGCCTTGAACTCATTCACGGTCGTAGCACCCACAACAGACTCTGGCAGCTTATTCCACTCATTCACCACTCACCAAGTAAAAAACCTAGCTCTACCACCCTTGTCAACCACGCTCTTGCCCAGCTTCCATGCATGGCCCCTAGTCCTCCCACCACCAGTCCTATTTTCAAAAATATCTTCTGGAGTAATCTTATAGAAACCCTTCAGTAATTTGAATGTCTCAATCATATCACCCCTTCTGTTCCTATCGACCAATTTCTGCAACACACAAATCTTCAACCTATTCTCATAAGGTTCATTCCTCAGTCGTGCTATCATCTTGGTCACTCGTTTCTGGATCCTCTCCACTTCCTTCCCATCAAGAAGAAACCCTGGTACCCATAACTGGGCACAGTAGTAGTCCAGTTGTGGTCTTATCAAGGCTCGATACAGAGGAACAACAACTTGTTTGTCACTGCATGTTAAAGTATTTTTCAGAAGCCAAGTGATTTAATAGCTGATTTAGCCACTTTTGCAATGTGCCCCTAAACTTTAATTCCCTATCCACCAACACTCCCAAATCTCTGGCCTCATCAATCTCGAGTATGGTTCCACCAATGTGATATACTTCTGCTATTCTTTTCTCCCCAAAGTGCATAACCTTACACTTTGCCACATTAAATTGACATCCATTTTTCCTAGCCCAGTCCTCCAAACTATCCAAATCATCCTGCAAAATTTTGACATCCTGTGGACTCACAATTGCTCTACCCAACTTTGCATCGTCAGCAAACAAGTGAACACTTCCTCTCAGATCCTTTCCTATATCATTGATGAACAAATTGAAAAGCAGTGGTCCAAGAACAGAGCCCTGCAGCACACCACTAGTCACAAGCCGGCTTTTAGACTCCACTCCTGAATAAACCACTCTTTGATATCTCTCCATCAACCACCCTCCTATCCATCTCACCAACCCTATATCCATCTCCATCTGCTCCAGTTTACTGATTAGGGTTCCATGTGGTATCCTGTCAAAGGACTTGGCAAGGTCCAGTAGAATCACTGTAAACCCATTACCCTTATCCAGTTCAGCCGTCACAGTGTTATAAAAACGTGAGCAAGTTACTGAGGCATGATCCACCATTCACAAAACCATGACCAAAATTAACCAAAATATTTCCCCATACGATATCCCATTTCCATCTATCGAATCCTGTATTCTTTTCTTGACTAATTTCTCTAAGACCTTGACAATGATTCCTGATATGCTAATCGGTCGGTAATTTACAACAGCAGTCTTGGAACCACCTTTATGCTGTGGAACTATTTTCCCCTCTTTCCACCTCCCCCTCGGGACTAACCCAGACCCGAGACTCAAATTAAACAAAATGGTCAAGGGTACTGACAATTCTTTAGCCGCTTCTCGTACGACACGAGCTGGTATATCATCCTATCCCACAGATACATTGACATTGAGGTTATGCAGTAGGCTACTCACCTCCACGTCATTCACCACAATTCCTGTATAATCTACTGGTTCATTCGTTTCTGCAATGTCACCACCTGGATGATATATTCTTGCAAAGTGCTCACTCAGTAACTCAACTATATCCACTGATACAGTTACCTCCCTACCATCGGCATTCTTTAAAATCATTCTGCTATATACATTTTTCCTTTTACTTGCAACTGTTTAGGATTCTCTTTAGCCTACATGGCCAATGTTCTTTCGTAATCCTTTTTTGCTTTTCTTACCACACTCGTTACCCCTCTGGCCTATGCTTTATACCGTTCATGTGCCTGCTGTCAACTTTCTCCTTAAATTCCCTCCATAGTTGTTTCTTTTTTTGCAGCTCAAGCTTAATGGTGTTATTCATCCATTTAACCTCTACTCTAAGTATACAGTCAGCCATTGCTTCATGCAAACACTTCTTAACTGCCTCTCGTGCACTATCAACTTCTAGTCCATGCAGTTGTACTTGCCATGGTACTGAACCAATCAAACTTTATGTGCAGGTTATGCAGATGGTGTGGTGTGGAATGAGTTTGATGGGCGAAAGGATTTATACAAGATGGATGGCCTGCAAAACTCTTTCCAGAGTGCCTCGGAAATGATTTCAATGGATTTGGTTTGCAGAGACTGGAAAAAGTGTTGCTAAATGAAGTGAAAATGGATGTGCAGCACCAGGGAAATTAGAACTACCAAGAAGGTGGGGGGGGGGTGGATATGTGGACATCAGTGAGACAGTTGAGTGTAAGAATGTATATAATGTACCCAAGCCAGTACTAAGGACAAGAAATCGGAATGGGATAGTTAGAATAACGCATCAAAATAGGGATGGGACAAAGGGACCTCTGCATTTCATGTATACTAATGCTAGGAGCATTAGGAACAAGAAGGAAGAATTTTTGGCCTTGATTGGCATTAGTGAAACATGGCTGACGGAATATGATATAGTTAGTGGGATAGCATGTGTAGGTTATAGTGTGTTTAGGAGGGACAGAGAGAATAAAATGGTGGGAGGAGTGTTATTCATAATAGCTGATGAACTGCAATCAAGGAGAATTGAAGTTGTATTGCAGCAGGTTAATGAAAAGAGCTCATTTGAGGCTATTTGGTGTGAGATTGAGACTGGCAGAATAAAATATACAGTAGAGTGCTGCTATAGACCATTTGATGGAGTAGATGGTCGAGAGAGAGATAGTATGCATAAACAGATTGATGAAATGAGTGGAAGGAGGGTAATTATTATGGGGGATTTCAACTATGGTAACATTGATTGGAAGGAGGAGAGGACACATGAAGGAAATGGATTTTATTCAATTATTAAGGGATAACTATCTGATACAGCATGTAATTGAAAATATTAGGGGTTTGAGAGTGCTTGACCTGGTAATAGCATCTCACAATTTGACTGTAATGAATATGACCATTTTGTCACCTATTGGTGAGAGTGATCATAAGGTCTTGACCTGGGAGGTGGCTAAAGGTGTGGAATTTTCGATTAAGACAGGGTATATGTGGAATTACCGTGCTGGCAAGTATGACAAGCTTAGGAGATTGCTTGGATCAGTGCCATGGCATGTACAACTGCAAGGGCTGGACGTCGATAGAGCATGGGAAGTGGTCAAGGAGCATTTACAGGAGGTTATGGCTGATTGTATACCTAGGGTCCGAATAGTAAAACAAGCAGGGATTAAATGGATGAATAACGCCATTAAGCCTGAGCTGCAAAAAAAGAAACAACTGTGGAGGGAATTTAAAGAAAGGGGTGACCTGCAGGCACACGAACGGTACAAAGTGCAGGCCAGAAGGGTAACGAGTGTGGTAAAAACAGCAAAAGCCGATTATGAAAGGAAACTAGCAATGCAAGCAAAAGAGAATCCCAAACAGTTTTTTCAATATGCTGCAAGCAAGAAAAAAACTGAACATGGCAAAATGATTTTAAGGAATGACGATGGCAAGGAGGTCACTGAACCAGTCGATATAGTGGAGTTAATGAGCGCGCACTTTGCAAAAGTATATCATCCAGGTGGTGACATTGAAAAAATGAAGTATCCATTAGTTCATATGGGAATAGTGATGAATGAAGTGGAGGTGAATAGTTTATTACAGAACCTTAATGTGAATACATCTGTGAGATTGGGTATACCGGCACGGGTGTTGCGTGAAGCGGCTAAGGACCCGTTAGTGCCCTTGACCATGTTGTTTAATCTGAGTCTTGGGTCTAGTTTAGTCCCGAAGATGTGGAAAGAGGGAAAAATAGTTCCACTGCATAAAGGAGGATCCAAGACTATTGTTGCAAATTACTGACCGATCGGCATATCAGGAGTCGTTGTCATGGTCTTGGAGAAAGTAGTCAAGGGAAAAATACAGGAATGGATTGATGAAAATGAGATACTGTATGGGGGGACAGCATGGCTTTATGAAGGGTAGATCATGTCTCAGTAACATGCTGAAGTTTTATAACAGTGACGGCTGAACTGGATAAGGGTAATGGGTTTACAGTGATACTGCTGGACCTGGCTAAGGCATTTGACAGGTTACCACATGGAATTCTAATCTGTAAACTACAACATATGGGAATGGATATAATGTTGGTGAGATGGATAGATGGGTGGTCGATGGAGAGATATCAGAGAGTAGTTTATTCATTAGTACAGTCAAAAAGACGGCCTGTGACTAGTGGTGTGCTGCAGGGTTCTGTTCTTGGACCACTGCTGTTTAATCTGTTCATTAACGATATAGGGAAGGATCTGAGAGGAACAGTTCATTTGTTTGCTGATGATGCAAAGTTAGGTAGGGCAATAGTGAATGCAGAAGATGTCAAAATCTTGCAGGAAGACTTGGATAGATTGGAGTTCTGGGCTAAGGAGAATTGATGTCAATTTAATGTGACAAAATGTAAGGTTATGCATTTTGAGATGAAAAGATTAGCAGCAGTATACCACATTGGTGGAACTGTACTCCAGGAGATTGATGAGGCCAGGGACTTGGGAGTGTTGGTGGATAGGGAGATGAAGTTTAGGGGGCACATTGCAAAAGTGGCTAAATCAGCTCATCAACTCACTTGGTTGTTGAAAAATACCTTGACGAGCAGAGACAAGCAAGTTATTGTACCTCTGTACAAAGCCTTGATAAGACCTCATCTCGACTACTGTGCCCAGATTTGGTGACCTAGGTTTCTTCTTGATGTTGAGGAGGTGGAGAGGATTCAGAAGCGAGTGACCAAGATGATAGCATGTCTATGGAATGAACTTTATGAGAACAGGTTGAAGATTTGTGGGTTGCAGAAATTAATTGATAGGCAGAAAAGGGGAGATATGATTGAGACATTCATATTGCTAAAAGGTTTCTATAGGATTAATTCAGAGGATATTTTTGAGATCAGGACGTGGTGGGAGAACTAGGCGACACCTATGGAAGCTAGGCAAGAGTGTGGTTAGCAAGGGTGTTAGAGCTGGGTTCTTTACTTTTAGAGTGGTAAATGAGTGGAGTAAGCTGCCAGAGTCTGTTGTGGATGCTATGACGGTGAGTGAGTTCAAGGCAAGGTATGATAGATACTGTGAGAATAATGTCGTATACTTGTGTGGACATGATGTTTAGGGCCTCCCTCAATGAGTCTATCTAAGGATTCCCTGGAGTCGCCCATAATAATAATAACCATTAAAATAATATCTTTTATTTTCTAAACACTTGATGAAAGTTTCAACTTTTCCAGTTGAAAGATTCACAGTGCTATGAATCCTTTTCGGAATCTTCGATTTACATTCTCCCCAGGGTGACCACCCAGCAAAAAATTTTATAACAACTTGTGCAGGAAAACGGTACTAAATCTGAAAAAAATAAGTACTAGATATTTATGTAACATTATGTAAATAATGTAACATTATATTTTCAGTTATTTCATATGCTATATACAGGGGTTATAACTCACAATAAAAACACTGGAAGTATTTATTCATTATTTTTAACAGATTTCTCTAAATTAATTTACTCTTCAGAAAAATAAAGTCTGTGGCTGATGATGTTTTAATTTTTCTTTTGTCAAAAGGAGTCCATCATGGGAGTTGTAGTTGAGTTTTTATATTTTTATTTATTGTCACTGCTGAAAATATTCTTTCAGTTGCTGCTGATGAATGAAGGAGGCACAGTACAGTTTAACTAATGTTAAATTAGGAAACATTTTTTCTCCTACCACATTTTTCATTTCAAAAACTTGATTCCAAAAAACCATGAATTCTTGACCTTTTTTTCAATGCTTCTACAGTCTTCAATAGTTGCCATTCTCTATCGAGGTCTTCATAACTATTTTCTTCAATAACATTAGGAAAATTTACAGCAAGTGACAATGTACTGTAAAAACAGTCTGATTTGCACATTTCAGGATTCAGCATCACTAAACGTTTTAATACAAGATCTTTGAAATTTATTCGTTTAAAAACTTGGCTACAGAACTCAACATAGAAGGGCAAACATTTCACCTTGAAGTGTCACATGTCTCTTTCTGGAACTTCATTCTTATCTAAACTCATTAGAAGGGCTTCCACTCTCACCCCTAGGTATACATTTTCTGTCTAAAATCTGACCATTGTCAGCTGAATTTATCTTTTTTTCATTTGATGTATTTGTAACATATTGAGATTTCGTGAAATATTTCATGATCATTTTCATTTTATCTCCTACTGATGAAATTAGAAGATGAAGACGATATTCAGTGCCTTGGTAATCTAAATTTAGATTTTGCAATGTTGGTACGATGAATGCTATAAGAAGAGAAAATATGCCTTAATTAAGGAATTTTGTTGTGCAGTTAAAACTGATTTTGCTTATTCAATTCTATTCTACTCTGCTCAAGATGAAGTATGAAACCAAAGCATTCCATTGTTTTACTATTCTTTGCACATCATCATGCATTGAGAGCAGTGGCGGCCCGTACATAGACACTGCAGCACCCCAAAGGAAAAAATTTAATTTTGTTTGTGTTTATAAATAATAACAATGCTTGCAACATTATATAAATGCAGTACATGTTAAAGGTTACAGCTTATGTTTTGACATTGATTGAATAGTTAATAATTGGAATTGTTCAATTAACGCTTTAGATTACGAAATAAATGCACTACGATCTAATGCAGATATTTGTTTGCGCTTGTCATTGCACGTTACGTCATTCCCAACTGTAACTGCTCAAACAGCAGTGTATTTTTAGTATACTTATGCACCTTATTTCTGTGAGATATGAAACGTTTATTATTGATGTGTGGTGAACTATTTTTTGTAAATTTTATTTTGTTAAAATAACATAAAAAAATCAGCTAACGCCTTTTTGTTCCTTAGCCCTATCTAACTTTTGGAGACTGAGTGGGCAGTTCAGTCTCCACTGGTGGCCAATCAGAGATAGCTGGCCAAAGGCTATCCCTAATTTGGCACACAGTGAAGAAGGCAGCTAGTAAGTGCCACCATCTGGTGGTTCCTAATCCTAATACAATATTTTTAATGTCTGAAAATAGTGTGGGTTTGACCGATTTTTTTGAGTTTATGGGACGAAAACCCCGAGTTTCCAGGAGAAAAAACCCACTAGTCTGTGCCAGAGATCCACTAACTCTGGAACTGGTCAAGAAAAGTCTTAGAAAAAGTTCCTCTAGTCAGCGACTAGATTCGAAAGCCTTTCCTCGTGCGGTCAAGCGCTGTACAGTGCAAACGCCACTTCTACTGAGTTTATTTGTATCAACAACAGCAGCTGTGTACATTTAAAAATAAATATATATACAGCTATTTACAATTTGTACATAGCCTACTAATTCTCTTAGCCATTTTCATTTACTCGTTACAATATACTTATGACACCTGTTTTACAATCACTGTTTAAATAAGATACAACATGTCACATGCTTAATTTCTACTTTCCTTATTGTCCTATTGAATTGTTTGAGCTGTTATTTTTGTTGGTATATGTTACATAGTGATTTCAGTCTATTTATATGTTCCATTATCAGATCAGTCTATTCACATTTATATATATATACATATATACATACATATATATTAGCATTGACATTTTCCATATATACAATTCGTTATACATATATCTTCATTCTATATCTTTGTTCATATATTTTGGATGATTATTTTATTAACTTAATTTAAATGCACATCTTATTCTAAAAATACATACATTTCTTATGTTTTTATTTACATTTATATATGCAT